>NW_028189270.1:0-12205 GCF_048542155.1 Nylanderia fulva
ACAGTGGGGTTATTCCCAAACGAAAATAAATTTTTCGTTAGGGAAATTTAAAAACCTTTTGCCCCAAAGGGCCCCCAAAATTTTTTCTTGGACACGGCCAAGATATAAAATTTGGAAAAAATCTCAAAAGAGATTTTTTAAATTTCCCGTATCCCCTATTCCCCCAAAGAAATAAAGGGGGAGAGAAAAATATAGATCCGAAAATCGCAGAATGGGAACGAACCCGAGACCTTTCGGTTGCCGGGGGACTGCTCTTCCAACGAAACTTTTTTAGATCCTTTCGATTCTATATTTTTTTTCTGTTATATATTTTAAAAGTTGGGTTTAAAAAAACCCCTTTAAGCCCCGGGGTGGATAAATTTAAAAGTTTAAAATAGGCTCTTTTTTAAATATAAATATTTTAAATTTTAAAAAAATTTTTATAAGAAGGCAATAAGAGCCAAAAACGCGGATGAACAGTGCCCTTTTTTCCCAAACGGGAAAATAAAATTTTTTGTTGAAAAAAATACTGTGCAAAGGCCCCCAAATTTTTTCTTGGGGCCGGCCTTTAATTTTTAGAATTTTTTATTTTTTTTAGAATTTTTTGTACTTACTCGACAGTTTTCCAAAAGCATTATAATAAACATTTTTTCATGAAGTACTTTTAAATTAAAAGATTCGAAAAATTGTTTGACAAAAAATTTTATCTTTGTAAAGTTTCATTTTACGTTATAAACTTTTTTTTTTCCCAAATAAAAATGGCCCAAATTTGGTGTAAAGAAAAACCCAGCAAACACAAAAAAACTGCTTTTTATATGTTATAAACTATAATGCATGTTTCATGTAAAAATATACGGTAATTTTTCATCATAGAGTAACATTTTTAAATTTACTGTTATTTATTATTTTAAATTTCATCTCGATAGCAAAGAATTGTAGGGTGCCGAAAAATAATCTTTTGCGAAAACCTATCCTTTAGGTTAAATTTCAATAAATAATAAATCTTAAAATGGGAAATTACAACTAACTTTATGTTACATGTTTCAGCACTTTTAAATTGTTTATATACAAATTTTAATGTTGTTACCGGCATTTTCTTTTTGAAAATTCAAGTCTTTTTCAAATGGTTTTGTTTGCACCTATTGATTTGGGCTCATTTTTTCCTGCATAAAAAATATAAAAGTATAAAGAAAATTGAAAGTTTTCAGATATTTTCAATTTTTAAAAGAATTTTCCCTTTAAACCTTTTAAACTCAAAAATACATAAAAAATTTTTTTAGTGTTCTGGAAAATTTCGAGATAAGCTACAAGAATACTAATAAAATAGAAGGTTTTTTTTAATAAAAATTTATCTTGAAAGATTCTAAATTTGACCCCTACTCAAATCAAAGGGCCCCCTAAAATATCTTATTTTTTTAGAAAAATTTTTTTATATAACAATATAAATTATTGAAAATATAAAATTATACATATAAATTTCAAAATAAATAAATTTCTATATAATTAGATAAAAAAGCTTTTTTTTACATATTTAATAAAATTTATATAATATATATATTATTTGGGGCGCGGTTGTTCCGGCATGTTCAAAAACCCTAAAAGACCTAAAAGACACTACAATCTCCTTATCCTGCCCCAAAAAGTCCTTTTTTGGGGGGTGAGAACTATAAATAAAAAAAATTTTGAATTGACGAATATAACCAAAGGGCATCGCCACGAGTTTTTTGACCAAAAAAAATAAAATGGGGAAAAGCGTTCTGGAGATACAACGGTCAAAAAGTGACTTTTTATAAAAAATGAGAACGTCGTTTTCTTCTTTTTCTTCTTCTTTTTCTCTGTCCGCGTTCGCTGACGTTCAATTTATATATATTAAATCTCTTCTCCCTTTCCTCACATTCCCTAAAAATTCCACCCACCCTTTCCCCACATCCCGCCCTCCACCCCACCCCACCCCACCCCCCCCCCCCCCCTTTTTGTTTTTTCACCCTTTCGCCCCTCTCAACCCCTTTCGCCCTCTTAAAACCCCGCCCCCCCCCCAACCCCCGCCCCACCCTCCCCGGAACCCCCCGCCCCCCCCCCCCCCAAAACCCCCCCCCTTTTTTTGCCCCCCCCCCCGCCTCTTTTCATTTCCCAAGGGTCCCCAAAACCCCTTTTTTTCTCACCCTTTCACCCACCTTTTTTCACAAGGGGCGTTTCAAAACCCCTTTCTTTCCCCCACCCTTTTTTCGCCCCATTTTTTTTTTCCCCAACCCTTTTTTTTTTTCCTCACCCCTTTTGTTTCCCCCCCCCCGTTCCTTTTCACCCCTTTTTCACTTTTTTACCCTCTTTCACTTCTTTAACCCTCTTGCCTCTTTTACCCTCTTTCGTCCCTTTCCCCACCCTTTTTCGTCCTTTTAAACCCTCTTCGCCTACTCGTTTCTCTTCCCCTCATTCGTCCTTCTCACCTCATCCCCCAAAAACTAAAAATAAAAAGGGTAAAGCCATTTTTAAAAAGAAGGTCCTCAAAAATTTTAAACCTTTAAAAATTTTTTTAAACGATCAAATAAAAAATTTCACGAAAAGAAACTGATATGTTTTCAAGTACCAGTTAAAGTGAAATCGAAAAGGTTATTACTAAATTTAGTATAAATATTACATGAAAATAACTGATATTTTTTTGGAAAATTTCCAAAAATTAAAACATACTACTATAATAAAACTATTACTTTTTATTCTAGAAAATAAGTGCGATAGTTATTCTTAGGCACAAATATAATAGTCCGTTTATAGAGTTTTTGATTTGAAATTTCTACTAGCCCTACAAGAAAAATAATTGCTCTTTGGGGTTTTCCCCACAACTTCGTTTCCGAAGCGATTTTTATGAAATGCTTACGAGCAAAAAAAAAATTTGAGCAACCCTTATAATGAGACTCCTCTCCTCACGGAGTATAAATTTTTTTCCTTTAAATAGATAACAATGGAAAAAATTTAAAATGTGGCATTGTATGGAAAAAAATGCCAAAAAATGATACTTCCATGAAAATTTTGAAAATTTTTTTGGAACTTTTTTGAAAAAATTTACTTTAAAAAAGATAATGAATTTTAAAAATTCATGGCCCGCAGCTAAAAAATTTTCCGTTTCACTACGTAGCAGATTGGACATCCTCCGGAAGTATACAAATCCAAATCTTTGCAATCTACTTTGAAACGAAAAACCTTTATCACCTCATTTTTTTGGGGGAATTTTCGAAGAAATTTTAAAAAATTGATCGACAATTTAATGTTTTTGTCAACTTTTTTTACTTTGAGAGTCACTAGGGATAAATTAGGTAAAAAATTTCCAATGTTTAAAAAAACCAGTTTTTTACCCAAAAAAATGTAACTGATGTTTGTTTGGACGAGGAAAAGATTTCTCGAAAAATTACGAAGCATTTAAAGTAAAAAAAAACGTTTGTTGGATTTCCCACTATCCCTTATCTCTGCAAAAAATTAATGCTTGAGAGAGACGTTTTTTTAAGTCGGAAGTGAGGAAAAAAATAACGGCCCTTTTTGGGGAAAGTTTTAATACAAACGAAACAGAACACAGTAATAATACTAAATTCGTTTGTAAGCTTTTTTGGGTAAATTTTTCAAAAAGGCGTGTTGCCTTTATTTTGCATTTTGAATAATCTTGCGGTAAAACCATTACCAGTGTTTTGTCAATTTCAATGTTTACGAAAAAGTTAATCAAGAGAATTGCGCTTTCAATAGTGAAATTTGAGGGGAAATTTTTCGAAAAAACTTCCCTAGAAAATGACCCGCAAAGAAAAAGGCAGAACATTTGCCTCTACCTTTAAAGAAACATTGGATAAGGTATTCCTCCGGAGATCCAAAAATTTTTAAATCCGATTCAAATTTCGTTCAAGGTAACCCAAGAAACTAAAGGGGTTTTGGGAAAAAATTTGGTAGATTTAATAAGTGTAAAGGTTTTATAAGGTTAAACGAAAAAACCTCATTACCGAAAATTGTCTTCCGGGCGTCTTATGATCTAAAATGATAAGTTGCGGGAAACAAATATCGGTTGTCGATGACGAAAGCGACAATGACAAATAAAGAGGTGGTTGAGAAAACCGCATTAAATTTGTAAATTTCAGGAAACAAAAAAATAAGATCAAATCGTTTTAAACGTAGGGTTTTCCTCCACAAATACGAAGATTCGGATTTTAAACGATCAGTATACAATAACCCAATCACGCAAAAAGAATCGATCGAATCTGTTTTTAAGCTTTATAAAATATGAAATTAAAATTTTTTTCAAGGATAATCGTTTAAATATTGGAGCATTTTTTTCCCTGTTTTTCCTGATGGTTCAAGGGAAAAGGGAAATAGAAACTTGCATTCCCGGGAATTTTTATTTATTAGAACACGATTGATGTCAAAACAAGTAATTCGGGTTGAATCGCAGTTTTTTTTTTCCTCTCAATGAATCAACTACCGCATTTTGAAAAGTTATTATTATACGTGATGGTTACTAACCCACAAAAAAGAACACGCTGGTAGATCTGAACGAATTAAATTTTACAAATTAGAATCAAATTTAATGAGTTTTTTTTGCAAAATTAGAAATCGGATCAATTTTGGCGAAAAACCGTCCAATAATGAAAATGCATGACTTTGCATTGGGGTCCGCGACGTGGTTTTTGACTTTAGCCCTATGAAGGAAAATGGTCCGATTTGGGTAAATATTTACGGATATAAATCCCGATAAAGAGAAGTTAGGCATCAGCGAACTAGTCGCATCGACCCTGTAATACTTCTAGTTCTGTGCATAAAATTAAAAGCCATATTGATTTTTTTTGTTCGTCCAAAATCCAATAGGAAAGGTTTTCATTACTTCTGGCGATTGGAATATCAAAATAGAGGTATCAGCACAGCATTAGATTTGAAAAAAAGATGCCCCAGTAATAGGAAAATCGCCGGATGAAAAAGTTGCTACTTTACCAAAAATCGTAACGTGTAAATTCCGATGCAAATTTTTTTCCCCAAAACTTTACGATACGGTTAATTGATCAGAATCAAAAAACATAACCGTTTTGATCTACAAAAAAAACGGAAACTATTATACAAAAGTGTCGGTTCGATTTTCCTGGGCCCGGGTTACTGGAAAAATTTCGTTTTAAGAAAGTTATCACTTCGAAGTCGGTAAAAAAATTTACGCATAAGAGCGTTTTTTAATTTTTCTCGCAAGGAGTCGGAAAGGTTTTTAAACGATTACAACCGGCTATAAAATTGCCTTGGGGGGAAATAGGGACATACAATTTATTGAAAAAAATCGGGTTTTTTAAACTCATTTTTAACAAAATACACGACAAAGTCGGAAAATGCGAACAATTTTGAAGGATAGTTTCGAATAAGCCCTTTGGCACGAAACTGGGGAAAATTTTTTCAATGCGTTCTTTTAAAAACAGGAATCGGTGGTTTGAATGCGGATACACTATTGGGGACCCTTGTACGGTACGGAAATATACCTGGTAAAATAGATCGATTTTAATGAGGTAAAAATGAAAGTTAAAAAACATTTAATAAAATTAAAAGCTCTCGATGAAATTTACGAATTTTACTGTTCGTCACTCGTCGATTTTACTATCCAAATAGCCCCTCAGGAATTAGAACATTGAATTTGTACGATTTTGCCAGATTCGGGGAAAATTACAAACAGATCCCAATAATGACAAGTAAATTTTTCAAAGCTCGGGTTTATTTTTAAAAAACGAAAAAAGGGTTTTTTAATTTAAACCATTTTCTTTAATAAAAAAAAACTGACCCCGAAAATACTTTTTTACTCGCTGTTCTTCGTTAAAACCAGGAGAATTTGAGTAAACTAAAAAGGTACTTTCGAGACTTACACGGTTTGCCTTTAAGAATTAAAGGTTTTTTTAACAAAGGAATAAAATATCACGAAGGCTCGAAGAAATACAAAATTTTTTGAGAACGTTGCTAAATTAACGAAAAAAGCGCGAAAATGATCTGAAAAAGCAGACAGAAAAAATCCATGACATAAAGGATTTTTTAAATCCGATAGAAGCTGAACGCGATAAAAGATCTGGAAGATTTGGTAAGTTTGACGCCCGATTGATTTATCGCAAATGTTCGCATTAAAGAAACCAAAAAAGTCTTTATGAGTATGCCAATTTTAAAAATGAATAGATTCGCACTGTAGTAAATGGCGAGGGTGGTACGGGAAAAAAATTTTCTAATTTAAACCCCTTAACTTGGATCAGAAAATTTGGAAAACACTCCAAATTTGCTCCCACGGGTATGCAGCATTTAATATCGATGGCTTGCAAACCCTAAAATTTTTCAACTACCCTTAGTCATGAATCTACACCCAAAAAATACCAATTGTCAGACATGGTTTGAAACTTTGAGAGACAAGTTTAAAAAAAGTGAATTACTTATAAGATAAGTATCCTGATTTCAAATGGGACACTTATGTTTTTCAATCTACGTTATGTGAAATCTTTGATACGACAGAACAGAATGGGTTTTTTTGGCAAAAACACATTCTCCTGTTTGGGGACTTGTTGCGCTTTTCCTGTAAAAGGGGCAAATTTTTGTTTTTTAAAAAGTCTCATCAGAGATTTTAGAAATATTTTGGTACCAGGGGGGTGTGATTTATGGAGATTGTTCGAGTACGACGAACTTTTTTTTAAAATTTCGACAAAATGCATAAACATATCGGAATATTCTAGAATACAAAAGGTTTTTGTAACGGATTCTACATCAATGTTTTTCAGTCTAGAAAAAAACAATTTTAAAAAAAAGTAGGTTTTGAGAAAGTTGAATGAAAATTGCCTTTTATGAAACAATTACCCATTGATACAATTTTTTTTGCCCCCGTGTTTTTGGAAGGTTTTTGAAAACGCAATCTCGATAAACGACAGCGAAAATTCTACTGAAACAGAAATGATGTCGACGTGCTCCGCAAAAAAAAAAAGGGGCATAAAAAAATTTTAGAAGACAAGAATAAAAATGTCAAAACCGTGGCATTGAAAAAGTAATAGCGATTAAAGGGGGCAAAAGGGTATTTGACGGGAAAATGACGTAACTTTTTGGGGCTTTCATGGAACATAGGGGAATGTTTGCGTTTCGCTCTGTGACGGGAATCGTATTGTTCCATCAAATAGTTATTTGGATAACAAAGAAACGCAAAAACAAAAAAATATTAAAATTTTAAATACCACAAAATTTGTGGTAACCCCGGAAAAAATTTTCCCTTGTCTCTCATTATGGAATAACTATACACAAAGTCAAAGGAATTTCAGTAACAATGCAAATGGGTTTTGGAAAGACTTATTTAGTGTGGCAAGCCTTTTAGGTTTGTCACAAAAAGTAAATTTGGAAAGGGTTTCATTTGAAAATTTCAATCCACATCAGTTAAACCCAAATCGAGAGCCAGTAAAATTAAAAGATGAATCATATTTCAAATCTGAACTGCCACAAAAATTTCCCAGAAAAGGTTGTGAAAATGTCATCGTCGATGGGCTACTTAAATCTTGATGAGGAGAATTTTATGTGAGGAACCAGAAAATATGTTCGTGGGAAAAAAATATGGCCTTTGAAAAGATGTGTTTCGTGTTAACCCAATGTAAATTACAATGTCGTTTCATTGGTCGATTAGGCAACAAAAACTAAAAAAACTCGAATGCATTACGATGTTATCGCGCGTATGGGGAACGTAAATATTGCAACATTCAAGCGGTTTGAAATCGCGGAAAAAGCTTCGAAAAACAACACAACAAATTGTTTCGGAATTTTTTCGGGTCTAAGGGCGACGTTTCCGACATCATTTTTTATTAGAACCGAATTAAAAAACGAAATTTCCCTCGAATGCAAATGTAATTACAAATTTAAATAAAAGCTGGAAAACATTTGTTTGTTAAAATTACCTTACATTTAACATTAAAAAAAATAAAAAGGTGTCACTCTAAAAGATTGATTAATTAAATTTTCTAAAAGGGGGAAAAATAAACGGGAAAATTTTAAAAAAATGTAAGGGACCCTGTTTAAAAAAAAAACGTAACGAATAAAATTTATCCGTCGTATAATACAGCTCAATTTTTACTTTTTTAAACGGCTTCTAAAAAATTTTCAACAATCGGATTACCCCTGCCGACGATTTAAAATCACGATTAATAAAAAAAGGTACAAGGTAATAACGTATTTCACAAGGGGAAGAAATAAACGTGGTCACTACCGTGTATGTTTAAGTGACACAAAATCGGAAAGGTATTACTCTAAGTTGGAAAGGGTTTAAGAAAAAATGGGGCCCCAAAAAGGGGACAAAAGGGATACTATTGTTTTAAACAATTAATAATGGGGCTGTATAAAGGGTGCCGTAAAGCTACTTAAACATCACTGTTTTTGTAGTATAAAAGTTGCCGTAAACGCCAAAAAAAATTGGGGTGCTCTGGGGCTTTAAAAGCTGCTGTAAGCGCTGCATTAAAAAGAGTGCAATAAGTTTTTTATTTGACCAGGCTTCGAAATTTTAAAAAGTTTCATCAAGAAAAAAATTATCAGACAAATATGTTGTCGTGTTAAAAACGGAAGACGAAGAAAAAAAAAAATGGGGCGTTCCCCAAAGGGGGATGGAGGGGCCCATACTTTTTTTCAAATTTATACAAGAAAATAAAATTTATTCTGTTCAATTGAAATAAATGTGCATTTCGTTAAAAAATTTTACAATTATACAAAATTTTCATATATGTTAAATAAAAAATATATGTATAATAATATAAATTAATTTTATATGTACAATTTTACCATATATTTCAATTTTTTTGAATGTATTGCATAAATTTTTACTTATGAAAAGTTGTGATAAAATCAAAAAATGCGGTTAAAAAAACGGAGAGACGAAAAAAATAATGGTTGGTTTTTCATGAAAAGGGCGAGGAGGGGGGCCTTTTTTTATTTTCATATTCATAAAGAATATAAAATTTATTCTGTTTCAATTGAAATAATTTGGGGAATTATCGTTTAAAAAATTATTCAATTTACAAACATTTTCAAATGATTAAAAAAATTTTATGTATACTATAATATAAATTTATATTTTATAATGTCATATATAACCCTATTATTTCATTATTTTGAAATGATTTCATAAATTGTTACTTTCAAAATTATGTGATAAAAATCGAAAAAACATAAAATTTGTGATACTTTTAATTACTGAAAGCGCTTATATATTTGTACTTTAAAAAGTAAAAGATATCCCAAAAAAAATCATAAAAAAGAAAAGGCGGCCCTGGAAAGAAAGGATCAAAAATTTAAACCTTTAAAAAATTTAAAAGATCTAAAAAATAAATTATCTCGAAAAGTAACGAATGTTTCAAGATGCCAGTTTAAAATGTGAACATACGAAAATGAATTATCTAAATTAATAATAATATATTACCATAAAGTAATGATATTTATTCAAGGTGCCAGTTCAAAAATGTGAAATACGTAAAATGTATATTATTAAATTTTGTAAAATTTACCAGAAAAATAACTTGATATTTTTTTTCGGTGCAAATTCACTTGAACATACATACATAAAGTAAAACTGATTACAATTTTATTCTAAAAATAAGTGCGATATGTTATTCTTAGTGCCAAAATAATAGTCTTTATAGAATTTGATTTTAAATTACTACCCCTACAAGAAAAAAAAATTGCTCGTAATTCCAGAGTACCCCAAATTTTTTAATGACTCAGAAAAATAACATGGGGGCCTCTCTCAAAAAACTTCGATGGATAGAATAAAAATTGAAATAAGATTGTGAAAATTGTATAAATTAAAAAATTTCCCAAACTTTTTTTAGTAAAATTTCCCTTTTAATACCATCATTAATAGCAAGGTGGCATTGTGATTGGGGGTTAACATTTCAGTAATTTATTGAACAACAAAAAAGTTTTGTTTTTTCATTGGTTCAGTGTTTGAAAAACCCCGTTATTTCCATAACTGTAAAGCACAAATTCTTCATTTCATATAAATAAAATCTATTTATTAAAATTTTAGCAGACGTCTTTTAAAAAAGAAAAAGTGTCTTGGACATGAAGAATAGGTTTTGAATAGCAAGGTTTCTTTGATTGCAAATTTTTTTCAAAACCAAAAAAAAGGGTTTGTTAAGTTTTTTTATATTTACTTCGTTGTGTGTAGAGCTTTTAAAAAATAATTGAATCCTTTTTCGATCTATCTCTTCTAAAGTAATACTTTTGTACTTCAAATGTTTTAGTAATATTCTTTAAAGCTTCGCATTAGGTATTTTTTAAAGGAATCGGAAACCTGTTTTTTGAGACGGGCCCCCATGTTTTTTTTTCTATCTTAACAAATTGGTACTCTGGAATTTCGAGCAAATTTTTTATTGTACGGGGTAGTATGAATTTCAAAACAAATCTCTTAAACGATTTAATTTTTGGGCACTAAGAAAACATATCGCACTTTTTTCTAGAACAAATTGTAAACAGTTTTTCTTATATGTTGTATTTAAAAGTGAACTTTCACCTTTAATAAAAAATACGTTTCTTTTCGGTAATTATTTTTCTAAATTTGATAATAACCTTTATATGTTCACATTTAATGGCACCAAAAATTCATTATTTTCATGGAAATTTATTTCTAAATTTAAAATATACACTTTACGTATGTTCATTTGAACTGGCACCTTAATAACATAGTTACTTTTCGTAAATTTATTATTAGTTTTTAAATTTTTAAATTTTAAATTTTTGGACCTTTTTTTAACATGGCCGACCTTTATTTTTATGTTTTTTTTGGGATATATTTTAAAATAAATAAGTATTCACAAATAAAATATTAATGTTTCATATTTTAACATTTTATACAGAACTTATAATTTATATAAAAATAATTTAATTATATATAAAATGAACATATTTCCATAAATTTATGTATAATTAAAATTATTTAGATATAATTATATAAAAAAAATTTTTCCCCGTTTAAACCCCTGAATTTTTTATATTTTTTCAAAAGACCACTTTTTCTTGAACATAATTGACCGTTCCCGGATTTTTGAACCCCCTTGTAATATTTAATTATATATTTTATGGAATTGTTATTTCCTTTGAAAAATAATGAAAATTGCAATACATAAAAATTAAAAAAGAGAAATTTGAAATTGTGTTAACTATGTCATAAAGAGACACATTTATATAGTTTTGTTTTTAAAAGCATTGACAGCTTAGATGCGGTGCGAGATAATTCGACAATAAAAATTATTATGTTGTCGATTTTAAAATGTTGAAAATACTAAAAAGGTTTTTGACGATAATTTAAAATTTTTATGTCATAAAAGCAAATTTAAAAAGTCGGTTTATCGAAATTTTTTGGGTTCCCTCAAAGAGAAAGTACCCCGGAGTTCGGCCACCTTTGCATCGCCTTAAGGGGGGGGAGGGAATGGGGAGAGCCATCGGGCCGCCGGGGAAATTTCGGGTTCTTATTTTTTCCCGTATTAGGAAAATATTGATAATTTATAATTTAGGTTTCTTTAAACGAAGCTATTTGTTCCCCCTAAAAAGCTATTTTATGAAAAAAGTAAAAAAAAAATTTTTAATAAAATTGGGGGGAATTTCACAGCAGGAAAGGGTAAGGGTTGGGTTAGCCGCGAGTCCTATTTTTTTTATTATAATTTTTGAGGCGAAAAATTAAAAACCCGGGCCCTTTTTGAGGACGCTTTATTATTAAAAGAATATTAAAAAAAAAACGAATTTGTTTACTTTTTTAGAAAATCGGACGAAAATTTTCACAATTTTAGGAGGGGGAAAATTTTGTGGTAAATACGACAGCTAAAACTTGCCAAAGGGGGACATTTTTGGGTTTTTCTCTTAACGCATATGTAGTAAATCCCGGGGACCAAAAACGTTGAACAATGCGATTTTTGGGAATACAGCAAAACCGGTTTTCGTATTTTCTTTTTTTTCTTTTATGTTATTTATGAAAAAACAATAAATAGAATAATTTTCCTAAAATATCTTAAAATTTCGTTACGAATATATTTCACATTTCATTGTAACAAAAATCGAAAGATTTATTAAAAATTTTAAAATTCTATATAAAACATATAATAAATAAAATGGAAAAATTATCGAATGATTTATTTAATATTTGCATAAAATCTATGTAATAAATATTTAAAATAAAAAATATTTAGCAAATATTATTTTATTTGTGTACATATTTTTTTTAATACCCCCCAAC
>NW_028189270.1:12475-30132 GCF_048542155.1 Nylanderia fulva
GCTGGAAGCTTTAAAATCTAGGGCTGAAATTAGGTAAACGGCATACGCTGATACACCCAGGACAGGTTACCAGTTTTTAAAAGACATCCTCTTGATGGCAAGGAAAATCGTCTCGGCCATACCGACCAAAAGTTCTTTCAACCACCCATTCGTGTTCTTGATTGAATTTCATTATATCTTCGCTCGATAAAAATTTTTATTATTAATCCTAGTTATGGTATATTAAAAAACATTAAACTCAAAAATTATTAAATTTCAATTTTTAATAATCTAAACCTTTTGTCCTCCAATTTTGAGGATTTCTGCAGGTGTTAACAGAAATGTAAGAGCAGGATGAGCCAGGAATCTCCACCTATCTTCCTGTTATATAATTTCAACGTTGTTGATACGCATAAAAAATTCTATGAATTTTTGGAAATTCTGCTAATCTGTGTTCCCTTCCTGGCCATCTCTGTGACAGATCTAAAAATTCCATGCGTTGGTCCCACGATGCCCTTATACCATAAATAAATAATAGACATAAACAAATAAAAAATATTAGAAAAATAGAAACAATATTTTTATTACTACTTTACCTTGACATTTAAGAGAATTATCCTTTTCTATTTCTATACATTTCAGCCAGTCCCGAAATTATTACTTAATAATCTAATGTGTGTGCAGTCTATTGCCCCATCAATGTAAGGAAGTCCAATAGCTCCAAATCTCCCATATCCTAATTTTTTAAATAATCTGCGTTTTTCTTGTATAGCTCCTTCATGTGTCACAAATTTAACATGACTATTCAAATAAGATGCTAATATCATAGTTACTCTAAATATAATTCTACTAATTGTTGGTTGTGGTAATTTCATAAGATCTCCGTTTACTTTCTAAAACATAAAATATAAATACAATTATTTATGTCTCTTTTTAAAATTAATGATATGTAATATAGAGAATTTACTTGAAAACTGCTGGTAGCATAATATCTTAAACAAATAAGCAATTGAATAACTGGTTCAATAGGAAGACCTCGATTATCAGGCTTTGTTAAACCATTTATAACCAAAGGCAATAATCCATGCATAACAGAATTTTTTGAGAATCTATATCTTATATGAAATTCGTGTTCACGATAAGCTGTAAATGGATTAATTGCATCTCGCACATATCGTTTTCACGTATTATGCCAATTTCTTCATTTTCGTCATTTTCTTCATCAGAAGAGGAATCAGAACTTTCAAACAAGTTAATGTCAAACTGGCCCAATATATTAAATTTCATAATACCTTTAATGTAAATATAAAACCTCAAAATAATAAATATTATGTAAATTTGTAATAAATGTATTATAAATAATTAATTAATATCGTATATAGGATTAAATGTTTATTTTTAAAATAATTTTAATATAATTGATACATAACTATTTTATTTTATATAACCTATACAGCACTTTATTTCACAACCGTCTTAAGTCTACAATTTACTGGACTTCATTAAGACCTGCTCAAGATATGGTTTGAGTCATGATTGTGCATCTAATAATTTTAAGTCGTACTTAAGATTTGACTATGAAACAGAATTTGCTTCATTAAGCATGATCTCAAGTTTCAGTTTGAAAATCGGTCTTTAGAAATGTTCATGAAACTATCACGATCTTAAGCACTAGCTTAAGGTTGTCTTGAAACTCAAGAAACATCTATGAATTCCGCCCAATCTGTCACTTCCACGGTGCAACATCAGTAAGTATGCTCATATAATCAATAGTTATAATGGTAATTTATGTAATCAGGCCAACACTAACTGCAACAAAGCATGGACGTCAGATGCCGGTCAACACTACAACTGTATTATGCACGCCAGATGTACAGTATCAACGTGCATAGAACGGCAAGGTAAAATGAAATTATTTACAATTTTCTGCCGTGTTTAACAGAAATATTGATTATTGATCCATCTCCACTGGATAAGACCATGTTTGTAAGTATCGTAATTTGTATAGCATCATAAATTTAGTATCTTTAAGTGACTAATAATAATTGTTTATATGTATATTCATATGTGTTTCTCCAGGATCAATCGCATGCCAGCCATGCAGTGGCAGGGAGAATATCCTATCCACGTAGCATGAGGACAGCACGCATAACCTCAAGGAGAACACCACGCACCACCATACCACAAGCGTCAAAGTCAGTTATTAATGGTACGATTATAAGTTCTTATATAAACAAAGTATATGTAAAAAGATAGAAGAGAAGAAAAAGAGAAATACTAGACAATATAAGGCTCTTAGTCAGAAATATTATAACACACTGTAAACCAGTCAATTATGACAACTGATTGTCCCTGGGACAGCTTGCGACTGTCAGTGTCACATACAGTTACGTAATCTTACTATGAATGTATATATGTTATAAATTAAACTTCGGCTCGTATACAATTAAAATATGTGATAAAATAAAAGGCCAACTTAACGAGCTTATATATTATTAATTAAAAAATTTTTTATTAATTTACGTCATAATATACAAAAGATAAGATAACGTTTCGACTGTACGACAGTCTTTTCAATATCATGCTAATATGTCAAAAAAATTAATTTAGTCATATTGACCTTATTATAAATACAACATTTATGAGATTATCATATGACGAACGCAGTACAAAATTCAATGTTTTGTGGCTTGAGTTAGGCGTCAGAATTTATATATGTCATGCTGTTATATTATGTACGACACTGTGAACAATAATATATTCGCTCAATATTTACATTGTAGATTTTTAAATAAATAGTATTAACTTAAATTAATCAATTGTCGCTCGTATATTGAAAAACAAAGTGATAAATATAAGGCCAACTTATCGAGCTGAATATTCGAGATGTTCAGTCAACTACCATTTATTACAGGTATAAATTATAAAACTACAGTCATTATATTAAAACTACGCAAATTACAATCATTCTATAAACGTTTCGACCGCACGCGGTCTTCTTCAGTATAATTATTGAAATATAAATTCTTACAATTCACATAATATCGAAATTTAATTATAGTTATTCAGAATCAAGAGTTTTTGAGTAATTAACGCGTGTTTCAATCCGTCCTGTCCAACAATGTTCGCCTCGATATGATCCCTGATTTTGTTCAGATCTCGGATAGTTTCATCGTTAATATGCGAGAAATTAACCCGTTCCGTAGGCGCTGCGATTTATAAAAAATTACCGATCAACGCATGTCCAAATTATAATATGTATCCCCTACAATTGGTAGTATGCTTACCTATCATCGTTTCTTCTTGATAATTTTGCTACTTATTACAGTTATTAAGGATGACACATAACAAACCAACAATACAGAAAGACAGCTCATTTAACTCTACTTGATCGGAGAGCGTGCGTGTTATATATGATCTAATATCTATGTTTTACTCGTTAATGTCCTATTTGTCCTATTATTATTTCTTGTTCGCTAATATATCCAAAATATCAAAATACGACTCGACTAAGTAACTCAGTATCTTTGTTTAAATTAGTCCATTTTTTTGTTCCTTGATATGTAGCATCTCAGAAATGAGTCTTTTATAATAATTATTTCGTTGTCCATGATCTTAACATTGTCCCAATTAAAAGTATGATGTTCATTTATTATGTGTTCAGAAATTACTGAATGTTTCGTTGAGTCCAACCTAATATTATTTTTATGTTCTTTTATTCGCGTCTGCAATTGCCTCTTTGTTTGGCCTACATAAGATGCATTACAATTATTGCAACTGATCTTATAAACCACATTCGAATTGCATGGATGTTTAGTTTATCTTTCTGCGCTTTAATAATATTGTCCAGTTTGTTGAGACATCTATACCCTACCCATACAATTTTTATTTTTACCGAGGAAACAAATCATTTTCTGAGATCCATCTATATACGGAATGACAAAGAATTTTTTATTGACCGAGTCATTTCTTATACTTTTTGGTTCTTTCTATGTTGGCCTGTCTCTCTATAATGCCGCCCCTTAGATATGATGTGTTCTATCCGATGATTAATTTTGTTAAAAATCAGATCAAGAGGGTAACCATTGCTTCTGAGTATATTAATAATTAACTCCAATTTTTATTAAAAAATAGTGGATGTGATAGCAATAGACATCTGTCTACAAGGTATATATTATTCCTATTTTGTGGCATAGTGGGTGGTTTGAATAAAATGATAACGTCCTTCCTGAGAAGGTTTCTTTTTGATACCAGTCTATATATATTTTGTTATTAATAATTTTAAGTGATAATCTAAGAATTCAAGCTATGGTTAACCTCTTGTTCGACCGTGAATTTAAGTCTTTCATGATAGTTGTTAAAAATTATTCACAATCTGAGTCATATTAGTCATAGAGGTGGCCACTATTATGTCAGCACAATAACGAAATAAAACAAACAATTCCAAATTCAACGCTTTGAGAACTGTATCCTCAAGATCTTGCATACCAGGTCTGCAATAATTGGTGATAACGGTGACCCCATAGGGGTCCCAAACGTCTGTTTATTAAATTATATGTCATCAAAGGTAAAATATGTAGAAGTCAATATGAATTTTATACCCCCCAAAAATTCGTTTTTTCGGTAGTATTTAGTATTATTCCAATGTGATCCCATCTATCGTTAATACCGTCAATCGCAAGATCCAGAGGAACGTTCGTAAACAAAGACACCACATCCAAGGAAACAGTACCTATCATTCTCATCAATCTTTTTACAGACAATATGCTGTACAAATCAAAACTATTATTAATATGACTTTTCGCTTTGGGTAGAACTAGTTCGTAAGGTGTTTTGTAAAAACTGAAGCCAGCAGAAGTCTGAGAAGCTGTAATCACACCGATTTGAACTCATGATGTCTAACTGGATAGCTTTTCCTTATGCGATCTTTCGGGTTAATCCATACGCCTCTTGGAAGGAACGAGAATCACTACAACGTAATTTGATAATATTCGTTTTTCTGAAATATAATCTTGCCTTAAGCCCCATCTCTTCAACAAATCATTCAAATCGTTTCTCTATTTTTTTGCACGGATTTTTTTTAACAATAGTGTAAGTGTGACATCTTTTAAAACGTTTTCCATTTTGTTAATATAATGAGATCTTTCCATTGCCACCGTAGCATTACCCTTGTCCGCGCGTGTGAATAGAACATTCGGATTGTCTTTACAAAATTTTATTAAATCTCTGTGTGCACCAAGTAATTTTTTGTTGACTTACGTCATTTTTATCCTTCGTGTTCAGAAGTTGTGCAAATTTTGGAACCGCGATATTTCTGATTGTTTGTGAGATTATTAATATTATTTCGTTTGCTATTACTCTCTATGTCCTTGATGATTCATGTATCGCTGTTTTTTTTACTAATATTCGGAAGACAGAATTTATCACCCATTTGCAACAGATTAGAAACGTTGGCGGAATGTCTGTGTTGGAAAGATTAACAAACCATTTTTATTAGTATTTTCCAAAGGGTTAATTAGGGTAGTATTAACTTACTTTTTTGTCACGAACATAACACTTTTTTTTTAAAAATTATTTTTTTTTACATAACATAATCACAATGTGTACTTTTTTAAAAAACAAATCGATATCTGTATCTCACAAATGTCGGCGCGCTGTATATAACCCAATTTTTTAAGATGACGTAGACAATTTTTTTAGAATATCAAAATAAGAACCGTCAAGACGCTCGGTGTCCTTTTTTAGGTTGATACTGTTGTTTTCTTCTTTAATATATATCATTTCTGATATCAACCTTTTATAATAATTCCTTTCATAATCTAGGATTTTTGTGTCGTTCCAATTGAAATTGTGTGTTTTACAATATGATCAGAAACCACCGAGTGCCTTGCAGGCAATAAAAAAATTTTTTAATTAATATCATTTAAGCTCGTTAAGTTGGCCTTTTATTATATTACATATTTTAAATTGTATACGAGCCGAAGTTTAAGTTACAAAATATATATATTTAATTCACGCTGGCCTTACAATGCGTAACAATTATACACTTTTAAGTTCCACCAATTTAATTTTAAGTTTGTACAACATAATTATGGACAACAAAGTTTTGAAGATTTAAAATCTTGGCTAGGGGCGAATTATGGCAAAATAAGAACTGTGTCTAAATTAATAATTTTAAAACAATGTAGGACATTCAGAATTTTACTTAAGCATCTATCGGACAATAGTAATATTAACGTGTGTCATTATAATAAAAAAAAAGGTTAGACAGTGTGTTGCATAAATTTAGAATGGAAATATTAAACATAGAGATATTTGACTTGCACAGACAAATAGGGTATTTTAACAAAAACATAAGATACTTTACACAAAGATTAAATAACACACATCCCATCCCAGGTATGGCAAGAGATTTATAACCACCATAGTAGATTATTCAAAAAACAAATTTTAAACTTACATTACTTACATAAGAAAAAATTCTGTTGGTTATTGCAAAAAAAAGAATCGGATTACTATAATAATATTAACCCATAGTTTTTTCTTGTTCAGAGAAAAATAGTGTAAACTCTCAAAATAATAAATATATTAATAACCACATTAACGCAACAAATTTATATAACAGAACTATTAATCCATTAGAACAAACCAATGATAAATGGTTTATTAATTTGACTGATGTAGATTCCAACTGATGTCACAAATTTATTGCAATTAGGTAGTGATTTTAGCCTTCCAATTAATACTGATAAAAAACAGCTGTCCATGAATTTATTAAAGACATAGAAAGCAATTCGAATAACATAACTAATCTCACGACAATAAGAAACATAGCTTTCCACATTTTCTTTTTTTTTTTAAACAACAATACTAGGAAAAACATAATAAATGACAAACTTACTTTTATGTATAAAAAAACCATGACATTTTGTAAACAAAATCCCAGCATCATTTTCACAAGAGCAACAAGGAAAACACGACCGTAGCGATGACCAAAGAATTTTATATAGACAAAGTTGAAGAATTATTAAATGACAAAAATTATATGACAATCAAAAACAATCCAATAATAAAAATAGAAAAAAGACCTTAATAAAAATTTAAAACAATGGTTAAAAAATGAATGGATCACAAAAAAAGACTATTATTGTTTAAGTTCCAGTGATTCAGTGCTTCCTAAAGCATATGGCTTGCCCAAAATTCACAAGGAAAATGTTCCATTCAGAGTAATAGTATCGTCGGTCAATACAGCACTACATCATTTAGCTGCATATTTACACAACATTTTAGTGACAAGTTTACCAAAAGGGAAAAAGTCATGTTAATAATAGTTTTGAATTGTGCAACGCATTGTCTGATCTTAAATTAAATAATAATGAAACAATCGTATCTTCGGATGTGATATCGTTGTTCACAAATGTTCCTTTGGACCTTGCAATAGACAGCATAAATAATAGATGGCATTACATTGAAAACCACACATCATAGACAAAAATGAGTTTGTTAATGTAATTAAATTCATTTTGACTTCAACGTACTTCACATTCAACGAAACGATCTGTAAACAAATACGGAACTCCTATGGGAATCGCCCTTATCTCCAATTATTGCGGATATTATCATGCAAGATATAGAAACTAGGATTCTTGAAACTATAAAGGTTAATATAGGTTTTACTATCGCTACGTCGATGATATCTTGCTTTGCTTGCCGGAAGATCAAGTCACATATCTAGTAGAAAAATTTAATGATTGTCACGATAGATTAAAATTCACAATAGAAAGAGGATAACCGTAGCATAAGTTTTTTAGATATCTCACTCAAAATTATAAATAACATAATATATATAGATTGGTTTCAGAAAAAAACATTTTCGGGTAGAACACTCTCATATCATTCAAATCATCCTATATGCCACAAAAAAAATGTAATATATAATTTAGTAGACCGGTCAATATTATTATCACATCCCCGTTTTCATAGTAAAAATTTAACATTAATCATAGAGATTTTATTGAGCAATAGTTATCCTCTTGATCTCATTTTCTCAAAATCAATAATAGACTGAACTTCCTTATTGTTAATAGATTAAACAAGAAATGACTCAAGATATAAATACGAAATCATAAATAACGACAAATATAAAAAATTTATAGCGATAACCATATATTGAAAAATCTCGGAACTAGTAACATCAGAATTAAAGAAATCAAATATAACATAGGATACAGATGTCTAAAAAAATTAAACAGAGTCATAAAAACGCAAAAAGACAGGGAAAGCTCCAAAATAATTCGGGGGTCATATATAAGATATCGTTTAATAATTGTGATGCTACATATGTAGGACAGACGAAAAGACAATTAGGTACAAGAGTAAATGAACATAAAATAATATTAGATTAGATTTTGCAAGGCATCGTGTGGTTTCTGATCATATTGTAAAATTTACCACACAATTTCAATTGGAACGACACAAAAATCCTAGATTATGAAAGAATTTTATAAAAGGTTGATATAAGAAATTATATTAAAAAAAATTAAAGAAGAAAACAACAGTATCAACCTAAAAAAGACACCGAGCGTCTTGACAGTTCTTAAATTTTTATATTCTAAAAAAATTTTTATATATACAGCCGCCCCTTTTTTAATCCCTTCATTTTTTTTTTAAAAAAAAAGTCCCCCCTTGGTTTATGTTCCCCCAAGCCATCTTTTTTAAAAAAAGTTTTTTCGTGCCCCGTATTTAAATCCTTTTCTTTTCTAAAAATGTAATTTTGGCGTTCTTACATTTGTTCCCGTGTCGTTCCATATATAACAGCATGACATACCTTAAATCTGACGCTCTAACTCAAGCCAACAAACATGAATTTTTATTGTACTGCGTTCGTCATATGATAATCTCAAAATGTTGTATTTATAATAAGGTCGAAAAATGACTAAATTAATTTTTGACATATTAGCATGATTTGAAAAGACTTTCGTAAGTCGAAACGTTAATCCTTTTTCTTTTGTTATTAGGGACTTAATTAATAAAAAAATTTTTAATTAAAAATCATAAAAAAAAGCTCTTTACGGAAGGTGCCTTTTTTTCCTGTTTTTTACTTTCCATTCTTTTCCTTTTCAAGAAGTCTTTATTATTATATTTGTATGTTTCAGACACGAAACAAAAGTCCTAGCAGTACTAGTGAGATCACCAAAATATAAAATTATCACGGGATAAACACTAGGACCAGAATGGTGCGCGGGGAAATTATTTACCCAAAATTTAATGATGTTTAAGGTGTAATTAGTTTGATATCTTTTTTTAGTAATTAAATTTTCTTATTATATTATAATAATGTATTTTTTTAGGTCAGTTTGGGTTTTTTAATGTTTGTTAATATATAGTTTATGATTCTGCATCGCCACATATTTATTTAATTTCACTGCACACTCTAGAGTGATTATTTATACTTATATGGATTTTAACTGAAAGTATTAGGGGTTTTACATCTAATCACTAATTAAATGTCAAATTTTATTTTGCAAAAATAGCTGCTAATTTACCAATTTTGGTATATATAATTCATAGTATAATATGTAAAATTTTCTATTAGTAGAGTGTCATATACTAATTTTTGTTTTTTCCCTTTATGAAAAAACCCAGGGGACGGCAATAATTTTGAAGTCCCATCAATTGAACTCAAAGGGACTTTGGAATAATACACTGAGATAGGGAAATAAAAATGACGGAGAAAAAAATACAAAACACACACAAACCCCTAATACGTTGTTTAATGAAAGAGACTAATTTTTATCAAAACCCATCTATAGTTTATTGATTTATCCTGTGCACTATGTAAAAAGTTTATATCTTTCAGAAATATTTACTTTTTAAATAAATTAACGATTTAAGTATTTGAAGTTTATGTTTTTTGGCAGTTAAGGGTTTTAGGCACCAGTTTGTACAACGTATATAATACGGGTTTTTCCTAAAACACATATTTTCTTTTATCTAAAAAGGGCCCGTGTAAAGTTATTTACTTATATTAAATTTTTTGGTATTAAGAGCTTTCCCAGTTAATAAATTCATAATTTCAGTTTTTACTGTTCTTTTAAACACCCACTTCCTTTCCATTTATTTATTATGATTCCACCTTTTCCCGTCACCTACTACACTAATGGCCCCCCTTTGGGCTTCGGATCAAATTACTTTAGATTATTTATTATGATATTAAAAATTTTTAAGGTTTATAACCCTCAGTATTAATATTTATGGAAAAACAAAAAATTTTTTTCAGTTATATAAGAGGGTTTAAATCCCCTAGCACTTTTACTTTAATTCTCTTGTTCACAAAATTTTTGTTCCACCTATATAATGCTTAGTTAAAGGGAAAATTATAAATTTTTAATTTTTCTAATCCAAAGTTAATTATAAGAAACTAATAATTCAATATTAATAATATGCAGTTACGTAGCAAAAGTATTGAAATTATTAAATTTTTAATAGAATGTCATGTGCCAAATTAAATTATATATTTTTCCCTACACCTGTCCCGGGACAAAAATGCAAGAATTTCCGCAACCGACTCAAAGCCCTCACAGAGTTAAGGCAAATGAGGTACATTATAAGAGAAGTAAACACCCGCCAATACTCCGCAGTTTCTATAAAGTAGAACTTAATGTCCCATCAATAATTATTTACACACGTTAACTATCATGCTGTTATATGTCGTTATGAGTATCGTCACTAACTGGATTGCATCTTACACACTATTATAAGTTTTAGCTATTTAATAGCGGCATACTTAATTCTTATATATCAAATTTTTCAAAAATACTATCAGTTTACAAAGGATATGCAATTATTTGAAAATGTAGTCAAGTAACTTCTTTTCCTCCGTTTATTTAATTAATACAGCTAACTGACTAAAAGTCTAAGTTTTAAGATCAATTATTCAATTAATTAATTAATTGATGTTTTCAGCAAAATATGAAGAAAAGTATATCCATATTGCAATCACAGACTGTGTAAAAAATTACTGTAACAATCCCTAGTAGTACTTATACAACTATCATTAAATAATCTAAATGTTATGATCATTTATTCACATGGTATAACATAGTATGAGAAACACTCTAATCTGATAGAAACTATAGTTTATAAAATAATTCTTATTTCAAAAATCACTATTCACATATTCTCTTATTCTTAAAAGTACGAAAGCGACGGTTACAAAATATACAGTTCTTATGTATCAAGTACACTTCTATAAAGAGTTTTGCCTATTTCACAGGATTCATGAAGAGGATAATTAAAAATGCAACATAACCCGAACTGTGCCACTCCAGTATCCTAAGAATGACAAGATCTTCTTCACTTTATTTCAATAAACCCACACCTTTTCATGAGAGTTTTAAGACAGGAATCATCGACGACAATTAAACATTTAAAATGTGTAATTATGAAAAGTTTTACAACCATTGTAGTTTACATAATATATTATGTTTTAACTTCATCAATTGGATTTGCGACATGCACTAAACTAGTAAATAAAATCCTACTTCATTTATTCCAGGTAGAAGACCAGTCAAAACTACTTGTGATGAAGGCATCATATAACAGGAGGCACTATAATCTTATCAGTACAGTACACATCCTACAGTTGTGACGGGAGGTGGGATGTTTATGAGAGGACTCTCATTTGTTGGGATTCCTGGATTCGCGGGTGTCAGGACGTCGCGGGAGAGGCGAACAAAGGTGTCTTGCTCGTGAGATGGTTGTAATATTATCAAAACCACGTTTAACTGAACCTATCTGTCTTCACGCGCATGGTACTTACAAATACCATGTTCCTCCGCCGTGGTGACTCAATATTCTAACAAGGCTTATGCCATACAAAATACAAGTTTTGCGACGTAGTTGAAGAAACGTCGCGTGCCCGAACCACACTCCTTCGCTTGTACTTTTGCTAATGATAACCGCATGGCCGCCGCCTTCTTCCTCGTCGACCACGAGTTTGCCCAACTGCGCGCGCATCTCAGGAGGCGCCGCCTATCCGCACGCAGGCAATAGTTATACTATGCAAGATATATCTCGTAATATATCTTACAGCTTCGGGCCATCCGGCGCTAGGCATTTGTCCCGAATGTTTTATTAAACTATCGGAACGCAGAGAAATAAAGTAATCAAATACAATTATGCCTGAAACTAAATAATTTTTTAACCAAAACAATAACGTAGGATAAGCATATCGGACCTTGAAACGAAAATATTATTTTAATAAATTAAATAAATTTTCAAAATTAAATTAAACTATTAAATCACATGATAGAATGTTGTACTTCGTTGCTTATAAAAAATTTACTTGCTTAAAAGCTATACTTAATATATAGTTTGTAACTTAGTCCGATAACGCAAGTTTTTATGAACTAATATATATATATAATATATAGCAATGTACAAATCATATACCAACGACTAGGTTTCTGAATCGCTTTTCTCCAGAGTTTGATTCGATCTGTGGGCCAATATTGAATCATAGGGTTTAGAACGAGCATTATATACCCGGTAATTCTTGGACTACATATCTAATTTTTATACTAATAATCTTCGGGCTCACTGACGATATGTTCCTTTATATTATACTTGAGTTTTTTGTCTTCTCCTGGTTTACAGGAGTCTTGATCATAACGAATATCGCCAACATTTGTATTTAGTCGGTTTTTCTATGTCTTTTATCTAGTAGGTTTTATTATATTTTTTAATCATGTTAGTGGGCCTCTACTTGCTATTTCACGACAGGTCTCAGAATCTGTCCTTTCTGAAAATGCTAATTCGTTTTTTAAAGCAATTATATCCAGAAAATCCACTAACTCAATGTCAGCGTTTTATTACGCTGTTCTATACCAAGCCGAACTTTAAGGGGAATCTTTTAAAAGACGAGTGAAACGTATTATTCATCACGGATTGTCACATAATTTAGTGATATTCCAACACTCGTAATCGTCTATGAGTTTCCTAGGGATGATTTTAGGAATTGATTAAACGCTTTCTACAAATTTTTGCCGTTAGGCCCATGGAGCAGCTTACAGCACTAGATGATGCTTTATAATTATAAATCTACGGAAATCGATACCTTCGTGACGCGGTGAAAGATGAGCCTCTATGCACTAATTGACTGATTCAGGATAACAGAAATTATGAAAAATCTTAGTTACGGCTTTTACCGAATCTTTAGAGAGGTTGAATTTTCACCGGCGATGCCATGTAAATCTTTGATAGAAAGTATCGATACTACTAGAAATAATATTTTGTCCATCATCGATTTCTTTGATAGGTCTCAAAATGATCTAAATGGAGAATCTAAGGAG
Organism: Nylanderia fulva; assembly: GCF_048542155.1. Taxonomy (NCBI): domain Eukaryota; kingdom Metazoa; phylum Arthropoda; class Insecta; order Hymenoptera; family Formicidae; genus Nylanderia; species Nylanderia fulva. The sequence goes on from NW_028189270.1 coordinate 25,807, forward strand.
CTCTGCGGATTAGTTAATTGGAGTTCGCCTTTCTCACGTGAGTTGTGAAGAAGATTGAAATGAGACAAATTAGACAATTATCAATGTGGCTACTGATACGTTTTCTAACGAAGGGAACAATAATAGACTTGCTAAACCTTGAATAAGGTTTTCTTCTCAAAACCACAATGGGGCCATAGCATCGTGGTAGAGAACCCTGATTATGTTAGTAACCCTGGCTTCCGGTACCACAAACCTAGTTTTGTTAGTATCTTTTCTAAAAAAAACTAGACCATCTATCAATTGGAATTTTTCTTGGGCTTCTTTTTTCAAATTCTCAGCAAACCGTTTCAAGAAGGGATCCTTTTAATTTGCCTTATTGTAGCTCTTTTTCTAGCGGGAATTGTCCTCTGGAAGCAGACCGGCCTGCCTGCTGAGAGCATCTACATGCACCATTCGAGGGCCTCTCTATGTGGGATTGCAGTATAATCCTGTAATCTCATGATCCACCTCGGCCTATTATTCGAAAATTCGACAGGCTTTAATTGATTTGCCTGCACTCTGCATTGCCAATCTGTAACTCCTGTAAAGTAATATCGCATATAAGTAAATAGAATCTTCTACAGTTTTTGACTATGCTAGCATCTCTAGTTCAAACTATGATAGTTACTTTCACAAGCACCATTAGTGCACTTACTGTAGTAAGCAACTGGCGACCAATTATTGGATTTTTGTTTTTTGAAGCAAGATGCCAGCTATTGCTACTGCACTAGCCATCCGTATAGATTTCTGGTGGTAAGTGGGAATTAAATCAGATAAAATGGGCGCTGAACTAGCTCATTTTTAAGAAGATTGAAATCTGTCTGACAACTTTCCGTCAATTTTGAAGATACAGATTTTTTTTAATAAATCCGTAAGATGTTTTGCTTAAAGCATAGTTCTTTATAAATTTCAAAGATTGGTGAGACCTAAAATCTTGAATTTCTACTATCTTTTTTGTATGGGGAAGTTGCTTAACAGCTTCCACGTGTCTTTCGCTTACGTATCCCTGTTGGGGAAATTACATATCCTAGTATTCTATCTTTTCTTTCACAGAAAAAGACATTTATTATCATCTCTTGAAATGATATTGTTTCAGGATTAACATAACTTGTTTTACAAAACTGTAACTATCGTCAAACTGATTAGATGGAATCAAATATCATCCTATGTATACTAATATCTTAGCTTCCCGAATCATGGTGACAAATTTGTATAAGACGACGCTGAAAATTCACCAGCTCGGCTTCACAATAACCTAAAGGAATTTTCCACGACATTCGAACTGGCCCTCTTGGTGTGGCGAACGCGAAATATTTCGTGGGTTCATGGAAAAATTTTTATATGTTGAAGCCCGTCTTTTAATTCTAAAAAGGTAAATCATTTCGTTTTATCATAAACGGATAATGCAGCTCTTCTAGCAGCGGAAAGGGATATTTTTGTTTTTATCACTCTACTCTACTATTAAGAGTTCGCAAGATCAATACAAAGACGTAGGTACCGTTCTTTTTTCGAACCGGAACTATTCCGCGCAGTACGGAGAGAACTATACTTAATAATATTCCTTCTAGTAGTCGTGCCGTAATCTCTCTGATCTGCCTGCCTTTCAGACCACGCAAATCTTCGTGGCCGCGTAGCGTAAAAGAATCGTCCTTCACGAGACCTTTTAAACCGAGTGATCCGCCTCCACTGGTGGGACGTCTGTATTTTTCTACTTCTTCAATACTTTAATTAATTTATGATCCGCTTCTGTACCAAGTCGATTTTAATTTCGATTAGAAAAGGATAAGTCCTTTTTTGGAACGTTCAAACGATTTCCGTTGAAGCTACGTTCGGAAATAATCAACTTTAATTTTGATTCATTATTAGTCAAAGAAACAGTGAATTTATTTCATCATTGTCTTTGAAGGAAATCTCTTCCTAAAATCAAATCCATGAAGAAAAATTTTTGTTTTTTTTTATCTTTTAAACTAGCATATTTGCAGATGCTGTAAATTTGGACAAGGATTTTAAAACTAAATTTGTTTTTTATTGACCCAGAGTGAAATGGTCGTGTTATTTACCGCTCTATATGTTTTGTTTACTGCTGTCTAAATCGTAGATTGAATAAGAAAAATTTACTAAAAGATGTCAGGCAGGATGAAGGAACCCGGCTTCCTCTCCCGTGCCTATCATTGGCTATTAATCGCAGCGACGTTATTTAATTTAACACTATAAGGACGTGGCTTGGGAAAACAATTTTCCTTCCTACCGTTACTTAAATTTTACCGCTAACTCATAGAAGATGGACTGCTTGGCTGTTCATCGACTGTTGCTACCTTGATAAGTTGGCCGGGATGAGCTTTTTGCTGCTCCCTCCTTTTTAATTTTCGGCAATCCTCTCTAGGTGACCCTTGTTGCGGCAATAGGCACAAAAAATTTCTCTGGCTTTTTGTTGTCCATTTTTTAGAGGAACCGTTTGCTGTCCTTGAAGTCGTTATTCTTCGAAGGGTTGTATCTTTTTGTTGGGTCATTTTTGAAACAACTTTAGTAGATCCTCAGACCTTCAGTGATATCATGCATCTCTTTAAAAAAGATTTTATCGAATGTGAGGTTTGTTTTGCAGCCGTAGACTTATACGCGAGGTGTAATCCCATTGATTCACAGGTGGATGTGTCTCTATCATTAAAGCTTGAGTGGGTGTATTACACGCAAGCATCCATGGCAAATACTCTTGAAAACTCTCTGATGCAAATTCCATTTTCTGTCATTTATTTCTGCATTACAACGTTTTAAAAAAAAATTTCCTTTTAAACTTTGAGTGATCTCCAAAACCTTTAAAAATGTCCCAATTTATTTTTATTTCCCCCCCCTCAAAACCATCCAGCGGCGAGCAACTTTTATTCAGTTTGGAGGGGAGCCGCTGACAATCGACAAAAGGGGAAGACCATAAAATTTTCCGCAATGGCTCTATTTTTTTTTCCCAAACCCTAGGGAGATGTCTTCGTCTTTCCCTCCACCAAAGGAAAAATATGGAAATTTGTTAAAAATTTGGGGGCTTGGCTGTGGCAAACGAATGACATTTCTGGAACAAGGTTATTATTTGTAAACTTGAAATTTTTTGCAAGATATATTCGTATATATCTTACAAATAGAGGTATGTGTAACCCAAAATTCATGTTTTTTCCCAGATATTGACACCAATAAACCAAAATATTTTCTGGGTCAAAGTAAGGGATTTTGAATTCAGTTTAAATTTGGGTTTTAAAGATAGGACCAAAAACCCAAAACTAAATTTATTCCCATCTATTGCAGGTGAAAGAAAAAGTCCCAAATTTATCCCACAGCAAAAAGACACAAACGGTTCACACACAAAAGCAGTATCCAATATAAAAAGGGGCACTAAAAACCTTAACTAATTTACTCATTTTTATATCAATAGTTTTAGCGGATTTTTTTAATTCAGTCTAACTTAAATTTAAAGAAAATTTTATATGTTATTATTTTTTAATTAATTGAGTAGAACATATATTTTAAAACTTGGTCATTTGTTTGTGTTCACTATTTATTTAATTCGTAAAGGTTTTTTTTTTGACTCTTAATTAATCTATATTAATAGATTATTAGTTAACGTTATCAAAAAAATTATTTAAGTTTTAATATCTTCAAAACAATTAGATACAATAATTTCAATGAATTTTCTTTGTCAATTTTAACCCAATTTAAATAAATGTTATCTATATCCTTTTAAATATTTGCTAATTAATTATTTAAAACATAGTAAAAATTAAAAGACTTGACTTTAAAGATAATAAAATAAACATTTTATTAAAAAAAATTCAAAAACTATAGGTCAGGGTTTTAATTTTTTTTTTTATTTATTTATAACTTTTGAGCTTTAAACTCCATCTCGTTCGCCTCTGTCTTGTTTATTCGGATCACAAACATTTGATACCTAGTTCCTACTTTAAATCTCGAAATTAAACAAAAAAACTCGGTCCAATATACAGGGTGCCGGAACTAAAAACCAAAAGTTAAAAAGGATTCTTTGGCAATTTGGGACGATTTTTTCCTCACAAAATGTCGAAAAAAATCATCATTTTTTACAATTTCCAAAACTTTGTCATTATTAAAAAAAAAAAAAAAAAAAAAAAAAAAAAAAAAAAAAAAAATGTATTAGTTAGACTTTTTAACTCCCAAAAGTTTTTTGTTTTCAAAAACCTATTTTTTTTAATCGCTTTACTCGAAAAAAATTTACTTCCAACATTTTTGTAAGGAAAAATCGTCTCCCAAATTTGGCCAAGAATCCCCCTTAAACATTGTCCGTTA
>NW_028189271.1:0-30037 GCF_048542155.1 Nylanderia fulva
ATTCCACAGGCGATCTATTCGTTTGCTGATAACTGTACAAAATATTTTACCCCAGATGCAGTTTGCATGTGCGCAAAATTCTCAGAAGCGATATTGCAATGTTGAAACTTTATAACTTATCATGTGATAGTGACTTTCACGTAATCTTTATGACTGTGCAAGGTCAACACTAATGGTACTATTTTATAGTTCCTTTGAAACCGTATAACTTTTGTTGTTTTATTATAAAATGCATTGAAACAAAGAGATATTAGGGGTAGTAAAAATGGGACACCTTGTATAAATACACACACACATACATATGTGTATATGTATGTGTAACAACCTGTGTATATATAATTTTTATATAATTATAAATTATATAAAATGGGACACCCTGTATATGTATGTGTGTGTCGATTGACAACTTTTTTATTGCGACATCTGTAGAGTTTTGTCGATAATTATATTTAAAAAATCTTCATTATCGACCCTATCGGAGTTCGCCCGTGCATTTAGGATCCCCTTAAGCATTTCTCTCACATTTATAAGATTATTTAAATTTTTAAATTCGCTCGTTAATGTTATAAAGTCTGTATGTATTTGTTCACTCCTGTTGTCCGGTTTATACGTCGTTGTTGTTTGTTTATTCCTTATCCTACCTGCTTGTGTCCATGGATTATTTGCTTCTGTCATCTTGAGTGGTGCGTCACCTCTCAATCTGGGAAACATGCTCTCGTCCGTGATGTCTACTGATATATTTTCTTTTATTTGTTGTTTGTTTGTCCTTGTCGCCTTAGTGATCCAGTTTAATTTTTTTTTATATGTTTCACAGATGGTGGCGTTTGCTGGGTGATCCTTGCCACAATTTGCACATTTTGCTGGAATGTTTATTGGTTTTTTACATTCTCTTTGTTAAATGATTTTCTGCACATTTAAGGCATTTGGGTGTGACATAACAATTTGATGTTGCATGTCCCCACTCTTGGCATCTGTGACATTGTGTAATACGTTTTTTATTGAGATATCTTTCCCACGTTATTTTCGTGTGATTTAAATATTTTACTTTATGTGATAATATTTTTATGTTAATAGCACCATGAATTGTAATCATATATAGTGGATTATGCGTTCCTCTCATTTCGTTGCAGTTATTTACTTGAATGTCAAGTTCTTTGAGTTCATTTTTGATGTCCAGTATGTCTATATTTTTAGGAAGTCCTCTTATTACGAACGCCTTTGTTTTCTTATCCTTCGATGTGAACGTATGATACTGTGCTCCATCTGATTCCAGTATCGTAATTAACTTTTTATAATCTTTTTGTGTTTCAGTGTGTAGAGCTGTACGATTTGTTTGATATTTTATGAAAAATTTATTATTGATTATGTTTTTGACTTTGGCAATAAAGTCTTTATGTGATTTTACCTCTCCGTGAATGATAATTGGCGGAGGTTTTTGTTTTCCGGTCAGATTTTTTGTGACTCTTGATTTACTTGGGCTGTTATTTGTATGATAATTCTGTTCGTCGTTGGTGTCGTCCCACTCCACGTCTGCTTCTTCAGAATCCGATAATAAATTAAAACGATTTTTCGTGTCTATTGTATACTCTTTACTATGTCTTGCCATTTTTGTATTAGATGTTCCTGGTTTTTGACTGTTGCTTTCCTTTTATTACTTTTTATATTTTCAGTGTTGAACATGTCAATAAATTTTGATTGTATAAGAGGCGACTTGCCTTCATTTTTTTGCGCTGGATTTTCGGTTACTGCTACAGTGGATGACAATTTAAAATTAAAATCTTGAGTTTTACTCCCTTTAGGGACATCTGCGATGTTTTTTCTTGATTCTTCAATAATATTATTGTTCCTTTGTTCACTTGTAGTCACTGTTGTTCACTTGTAATCACCGTTAATGATCTTATAACTGATTACTTGATATTAATCGCTCTGTTAAATTAGCTTAGGGCTTAGAGAGTCGCTCCTCGCTACACGTGACACTCGATCGACAGCTCGAACGAGACTCAGACGAGAACTGGTGTGTTCAACGGGGTATGACTGTTGACAATGATAAAATCTTTAATTACTGAAGAAATAGTCACTTGAAAATTTTAAGAGGATTTTAAGAGGAAAAACTCGATGTACCTGACGCAGAATGTATTCATAGTTGACGTATTTTTATTATTTATTATTTATAGTATATTTATATATTGTTTAAGTAAAGGAAATAGGTTTGAGCAAATAAGCCAACAACAAAATGTAAGCAGGTTTTTAATAAAACGCATTTTCCTGTATAATCACCAAATTATTAAAAAAGAAAAACGAATATTGTAAATAACATTTAAGCGAAGACGAACATATATTTGTAACATTTATAAGAAGCTGAAGGTTAAGCCATAAGGCAGGAACTTCAATTTATATTGTAACAAACATTTCAGCTAAATGATTTTCATTTATTGAATATGTAACTCAACCAAACTGAATAAAGCTCTATTAAAAGTAAAAGTTCTCGTCTGATCACTGAAGTTAAGCAACGTTGGGCATGATTAGTACTTAGATGGGTGGTGACCGTCTGAGAACACCATGTACCGTTGGCACCTTCTTCTTTTTTCTTCTTTTTTTGGCTAATTCAAAATCTTAAAAGAAACATAAAACATTTTTTATATATTGTTTGGAGTTTGACAAGTAAAAGTTATCGCATATCGATTAATCTTATATTTCGGCATTAAAGTTTTTGATCATTGTATTTATATATCACGTCTTTGTATAGCCAATTATTTCAGCGTGACAAATATATTATTTTCGAGTCTCGTTTTGTTACGGTGCCGCGACCGTGACATTCCTTGTTGTTTTTCGCTGCCGATCAGCTGGCGATCAGTTTCCGATCAGCTGATTCGCACTCCAAGTAAACATACCTTGCTCCCCGCTTTTCACCCTTACAACGGGGAATTCTTGTCTCTCGACACCTCGTCAACAGTTAGTTGAGCTGAGCTCTCTGATCAAACGAGGTTGTCGCGCGAAGGCTACGTGTCTCGAACTCAGTTTTGTCTCCATCTCAATTGTGTGTTTCTCAAATAAACTCTTAAAAGATCAAATCAGTTTGTCATCTCTCTTAAGCACTGATATTTCATCTTTCCTCTATCCTATCGTTCGGTTAATTTTGATGTCTCCAGTGAGAACGTGGATTCTCATACAGTTCATGTGCGAATCCCGGGATTTTTGAAAAACTCTACATATCTCGCGTAAACATATATTATTTGTGATAAATCAATTTTATATATTATAAAAATTTTTGTTTACTAAAAGATAAGACAATTTCCACTATTGTTCACTGTTTTTTGAATTCACTATGGATGCCACTTTCTTTTGAACTAGAAATTAGAACATTCCCCAGACTCTTACTTCTAGAGAAAATTTTTATAATATATAAAATTGATTTATCACAAATAATATATAAAAAAATGTTTTATGTTTCTTTTAAGATTTTGAATTAGCAAAAAAAAGAAGAAAAAAGAAGGTGCCAACGGTACATGGTGTTCCCAAGCGGTCACCCATCTAAGTACTAACCATGCCCAACGTTGCTTAACTTCAGTGATCAGACGAGAACTGGTGTGTTCAACGGGGTATGACTGTTGACAATGGTAAAATCTTTAATTACTGAAGAAATAGTCACTTGAAAATTTTAAGAGTATTGTAAATAAAATAGTTTCTTTATTGTCATTATAATTTAAGTATACATACATTTGAAACAAAAAATAAATATTATTATTGGTAATAAGGAGATCTTAAAGCCGTCTGTTTTATCAATAAAACGCGAAATTAAGAATTTGACTATATATTAATCATTTTACTAACTATACATACCCCAGACAGCACAGAATTTTATGATAAAGATTCATAAATATTTCTAAATATATATTTTTTTTAAATATTATATAAATATATTGAAAATGTTTTATAAAAACCTTTTATTTAACATATTATTAAAATAGATTAAAATATTTAATATAATATATTTATGGTATGTATAAAGATAAATATTTATATAGATATATTATTTTGTAAATATTTTTTAACTAAATTGTTAGTTTTTTCATTTATCGCTATGTGATGTATATCTTTCTTATATTTGATTTTTATTGTAAGAATTATATTCATAAAAAAACTTACTTTTTTTAAAAAAAGGTAAAAAAAGGCGACAAGTTTAAGTGCTCATGTAAAAAAGTGCTATACAAAAAAACAATGTTTTTAAATTACTATAAAAAAACTGCTCTAAAAAATAATATGTTATTTTAATTTTATACAATATATTTTTATTGTACAAAATGATTAAATATTTCTAAAAAAAAATAATGATATCAAAAATTGCGACAAACAAAAACATTTATATTATAAAATCTTTTATTATAATTATATTATTAAACAATTTTTTTATAGAAATATTTCACAAACAACAATTAATTAAACATATGACTCATATGTTGTAACGCAGCAAATTATATAAAAAGATCAAATGGGACGAACGATTTATGATTGACAATAATATCATATTTGGATTAAAGAGTATGATAGAAAATATATATCTCATTTGATATTATTGTCAACCATATAATCACTCGTCACATTTGGTCTTTAGAAATATTTTAACCAAAAAATAGAAAAATTTTTGTTAAAAGAACTTGGCGCTGCTAAATTACATAATATGTCAATAATGTTAAGGTACTTTGTATATACATTTATGTTCCAGTTAATTGTTCTATTAATATTCCAGTTATTGATATAATGTTTAAATAAATATATAATTATTAATGTAATATTTATATAATTATTAATGTAATGTTTTAATCATTATATTAATGTACTGTTTATAAAAGTAATTTTTTTATTACTTTAAGATACATTGCAATAAATTAATTAAATACTATGCAAATGACAAACGTACTTCGTACATTTACATTGCAATTATTTTCTAAGTTAATTATTGAATATTTTAAGATACATTACAATAAATTTATTTGTTACATTAAGATAATTATAGTAAATTAATTATTTCTTATTTTAAGGTTTACAGATACATTACAGTAATTTTGAAAAAAATTTAGCAGCGCCAAGTTTTTTTAACAAAAATTTTTCTATTTTTTTTTGGTTAAAATATTTCTAAAGACCAAATGTAACGAGTGATTATATGGTTGACAATAATATCAAATGAGATATATCCCAGCAAACACAATATATAAATGTTATATACTTAAGCATGTTACATGTAACGTATAAGTTAGTTGTAATTTTCCACTCATAGATGTAACATTTTTAATATTACATATATTACATTGTAGTTATATTGTCATTATATCCCAAGATAGCACTGACTTATCAATACATCAATGTGCTATTTGGTATATAATTACAATATAACTACAATGTAATATATGTTATATTAAAATGTTACATCTATGAGTGGGAAATTACAACTAACATAGATGTTACATGTAACGTACACGTTATATTACCTGTTATATTCCGTTTTATTATAGCAATGTAACAATCATATATCGGTGTTTGCTGAGATATTTTCTATCATACTCTTTAATCCAAATAAGATATTATTGTCAATCATAAATCGTTCGTCCCATTTGATCTTTTTATATAATTTGCTGCGTTACAATATATGAGTCATATGTTTAATTAATTGTTGTTTGTGAAATATTTCGATAAAAAAAATTGTTTAATAAAATAATTATAATAAAAGATTTTATAGTATAAATGTTTTTGTTTGTCGCAATTTTAATATCATTATTTTTTTTTAGAAATATTTAATCATTTTGTACAATAAAAATATATTGTATAAAATTAAAATGACATTATTTTTTAGAGCAGTTTTTTATAGTAATTTAAAAACAGTTTTTTTGTATAACACTTTTTCACATGAGCACGTAAACTTGTCGCCTTTTTTACCTTTTTTTAAAAAAGGTAAGTTTTTTTATGGATATCATTCTTTTTTGTAGTTATTACAAAATATTACTTTTATGATTGGGAAATTATAACTAATGTGTGTAACATGTAACATTCACGTTAGTTACACACACATATATATATATATATATCGCCGTCGGATCGGCGGTTCGGGTTGTTACTCTTGAGACCGAGACTCCAATCTATACGCTGAAGAAGATAACGCACTGAAGACTCACGAAGAATCGACACCTCTCGTTCGCAATAAACATATATTATATACCTACATATATTAATCTATTTATCCCACATATCATATATATATATATATATATATATCCTCCGAGATCCGCCCTTTTCCCATCTATTGCCTACATCAATAAATAATACTTATATTAATTATTATATGCAATTTCGTTTTTTCGCTGTAACTTTAAAACAATAATCGACTTTAAAGCACATGTGTATTAAAACTTTTTGATTTTAGAATGATCCTAAGAATACAAAGTTTTACTGTGGACATCACGTTGTAGGACACCCTATATATATATATATATATATATATATATATATATATATATACATATATATATATATATATATATATATATATAATTTATATATTTTTATCAGAAATTCGCTAAAATTAGAATTCGCGAAAAATAAAAAGATTAAGATTTTTTTTTTTTTTACAGATCGGACATATTTAAATTGATAAATGAAATTTTCTTAATGCATTATAAAATTCAGTACTGGAACGAAGATCTGAATCGAACGATTCAAATAAATATCACAAACTATAGCACATTTAAACAATTAGAATGCAAAATTTATGATTTAAAAGCTGATACTACTTACTATTTCAATATAGAAATGCGCCATCTGTATGTTGCTAGTTCTTATGTTAATTTCATCAATGTGTCCACCACGCACGAGAATCCGATATCTCTATTACTCATCATCAACATGTGGAATAAATTTGGAAGTGGATGTATTGGATGTAGACTTACAGACAGGCATTGAATTTAATACAGACGTAATATTTAAAGAAATCGTTTACTCAGCATTGGAACATAAAATATATGAAAATCTCTCCTCCAATTTTAAAGTCGACCAGACTGGCAATAATTTATTTTAAATAATTAGTTTAATTTACAACGTTTCGGCTGTCATTGCAGCCCTTTTCAAGTAATCTATAAACAATTATATACATATAAATATAATCTTAATGCGCTTAATCATACAAATAATTATAAATTTACAAAAATATATATGTTTACATACCAGATTAATACAATAAATCATATTTACAGCAAACCCCCGACAAAATTAACCATTGTTTTGATGAACAATGTATCACTGACTGAAGTAAGCCCGAAATAAATAGATGTTGACTGTTAGTAGAAAACTTAGTCATTACGCGTTGAGGAAATATAAAACCAAAGTACTGTGTCTTTCGCAATTTTTAAACCGTCAATACAAAGTCAAATAAATAGATAAATAAATAAATAAATAAATAAATATGTAACATATGACAATATAATATATTAAATAGCTTCAAGAACGCGATCATAAATCCCACTGAAATTCTCCGTATCTTTTTGTAAATTAATGCTTTTTCTTTGGTTTTTTATATAGAACATTTCTGCTATTTCTCTTTTTCTCGTTTGTTTTTCTTGATGCAGAATCACAGGAGAATCCCAACGGAACTCATGATCGTTACAAGTCCGATGCAAACTAACAACTGAGTGTGATGTCGTGTCTTTTTTAATGTTATTTTTATGTTCCTTAATACGTGTTTCTAAATGTCGCTTTGTTTGTCCAATATATGTAGAGTCGCAATTCGCGCATTCGATCTTATAGACGACATCGGTTCTTTTTAAGTTATCAATACTATCTTTTCCTCTTTTTATCAAAGTGTCTAATTTTTTTGGAACGGTATATACTACACCGATTCCATTTTTGTTTATGCAACGAGTAATATTTTCGCTCAAATCTCTAATATACGGCAACACTATAACATTTCGTGTATCAAATTTATCTCGATTAGACGCACCAAAATTACCGCCAAATTTAATCGCCCTAAGTCTCCTGTTAACAATTTTGTTTATGACTGTTAACGGGTAACAATTGTTACGAAAAATTCGTTTGACTAAGATGATGTTTTTCTCGTGAAACATAGGTTCAGCGAGTAAAATAGCCCTGTCCACGAGACTTGTGATCACACTAATTTTATAACGCATCGGATGGTTCGAAAGAAAATTTATATAACGGCCTGAAAACGTAGGCTTACGGAACCAGTCAGTCGTCAATTTGCCATTAACTCGCATAACGCTTGTGTCTAAAAAACTTAAGGAACAATTGTTCTCCAATTCAAACGTAAACTTTAGTCGAGTGTGAAAACTATTAAAAATCGTAAGCATATCCTCCACTTTACATTTCGGAATAATTGAAAAAATGTCATCAACATATCTGAAATAACAAAAGGGCTCAAAATCCAATTGACGCAAACAATATGATTCCAAATCGTCCATCACCATATCAGACAAAATTGGAGACAAAGGAGACCCCATAGGCGAAACCGAAAACCTGCTCGTAAAATTTTCCATCGAAAACAAAACTAGTCGAGCGTATGACCGTGTCAATAGCATGTAAAAAACTGTGCAATGTTAAATGAAGTAAATTGTGAGATATCATCCCAACGGTTTTCTATTGCTGCCTTTATTAATTCCCACGGTGTGTTGGTAAAAAGCGAAGTCACGTCCAACGAAATCATGACATGATCGTCATCAATGTTTTTATCTTTAATAATTTCAACAAAGGACCAACTATCCTTAATGTGAGATCGAGGTTTCTTGACTGCATTTGTAAAATCCTCACCTAAATAAGATGCAATGTAATAAACCGGACTTCCCAACGTTGAAATTATGATACGAAGAGGGTAACCTACTTTATGGATCTTAGGTAAACCATAGGCACGAGGCAAATTGCCATTAGTACATCTCAATTGTTTGTAAATTGAATCATCTATGAGTCCATTATCCAACCAAGATTTTAATAAAGTTGTGATCTTTGCGTTGAGAGCGTTTAATAGGATTTTTATTAAGTGGTTTATAAGTGGAAACATCTTTCAGTAAACAATTCATTTTCCCCACATAGTCAGTCCGATTCATCAATACTGTGACTTGGCCCTTATCGGCTTTTGTTACGAAAATGTTACTATTAGATTTCAAAAATTTTGAACAATAAGCGTATCTATTAAAAATGTAACTATCAATATGACTCACATGCTTTTGTTTACTTAAAAATTTTTGTACTGAGCTCGCTACTGAAAATCTCACATTGTCGATGTTATCCTTAGGAAACTTTCTATAATTTGCTTCTATATTTTTATGTTTTCCAAAACCGAGATTTTCCTATCGTTTTTATTATTTCTAAAAATGGGCACGCCAAACTTGTCACCCAAACTTAAAAAATTCATAACTGAATCCGGAACGCGATAATTACTAATGTTAATGGCAAATTGACGACTGACTGGTTCCGTAAGCCTACGTTTTCAGGCCGTTATATAAATTTTCTTTCGAACCATCCGATGCGTTATAAAATTAGTGTGATCACAAGTCTCGTGGACAGGGCTATTTTACTCGCTGACCCTATGTTTCACGAGAAAAACATCATCTTAGTCAAACGAATCTTCGTAACAATTGTTACCCGTTAACAGTCATAAACAAAATTGTTAACAGGAGACTTAGGGCGATTAAATTTGGCGGTAATTTTGGTGCGTCTAATCGAGATAAATTTGATACACGAAATGTTATAGTGTTTGCCGTATATTAGAGATTTGAGCGAAAATATTACTCGTTGCATAACAAAAATGGAATCGGTGTAGTATATACCGTTCCAAAAAAATTAGACACTTTGATAAAAAGAGGAAAAGATAGTATTGATAACTTAAAAGAACCGATGTCCGTCTATAAGATCGAATGCGCGAATTGCGACTCTACATATATTGGACAAACAAAGCGACATTTAGAAACCGTATTAAGGACATAAAATAACATTAAAAAAGACACGACATCACACTCAGTTGTTAGTTTGCATCGGACTTGTAACGATCATGAGTTCCGTTGGGATTCTCCTGTGATTCTGCATCAAGAAAAACAAACGAGAAAAAGAGAAATAGCAGAAATGTTCTATATAAAAAACCAAAGAAAAAGCATTAATTTACAAAAAGATACGGAGAATTTCAGTGGGATTTATGATCGCGTTCTTGAAGCTAATTAATATATTATATTGTCATATGTTACATATTTATTTATTTATTTATTTATTTATCTATTTATTTGACTTTGTATTGACGGTTTAAAAATTGCGAAAGACACAGTACTTTGGTTTTATATTTCCTCAACGCGTAATGACTAAGTTTTCTACTAACAGTCAACATCTATTTATTTCGGGCTTACTTCAGTCAGTGATACATTGTTCATCAAAACAATGGTTAATTTTGTCGGGGGTTTGCTGTAAATATGATTTATTGTATTAATCTGGTATGTAAACATATATATTTTTGTAAATTTATAATTATTTGTATGATTAAGCGCATTAAGATTATATTTATATGTATATAATTGTTTATAGATTACTTGAAAAGGGCTGCAATGACAGCCGAAACGTTGTAAATTAAACTAATTATTTAAAATAAATTATTGCCAGTCTGGTCGACTTTAAAATTGGAGGAGAGATTTTCATTATTTATTACTGGCGACTCTTAAGGATTATCATTTATAAAATATATGCAATCAATGACGAGTCAGGAGCTAAGAACAGTGGATTTTAATCCAACAACCGCAATCCAAACGAATCAAAGCTACATAAAAATAACCAAAACTTTATAACTTTGCAGAAAAACTTCTGCATCGATTGAATTCAAAAGAAACCTTTATTGGGTACAAGTTTGCACAAATGTCAGCGCAGGAATATGCATTAGAAAGCTAGGACTTAAACATTGTGGCACAAATAAATATAGTAAAAATATGATGAAAATAAATATATCTAAAAGATCAGATATAGTACTGTTTTTTACATGTGCTGCCATCAACAGGGTACATTAAAATTTCATCTATCTACAAATAGTTACTAACTTTAATTTTTAATAAAAAAATGATGTTATTTTTTTAATTTTTTTTAATGCTTTGATGATTGTTTATTTAGTAACATAAGTTATTAGGAGTACAAATAAGTTTCCGCCGTTTTTTATAAAAAATTGAATATTTATTGTAACAGAACGGTAGTTTAATTTATTCAAAGTATTGTCCATCGCTAGCAACCACTTTTTCCCATCTCTCAGGCAGCAATTCGGATTCCACATCTGAAGAACTCCTTATCTTTTGAGGCTATCCACGTATCAACCCAATTTTTGGTATCTTCATATGTTGTAAACCGCTGCTCCGACAGAGCATGTGCCATTGACCGGAACAGATGATAGTTGGATGGCGCTATGTCTGGTGAATACGGCGGGGGGGGTAACACTTCCCAATCAAGTGTTTTCAAATAGTTTTTCACCGGAACCGCTACATGCGGACGAGCATTATCATGGAGTAGAATTATTTTGTCGTGTCTGGAATAGTATTGAGGGCGTTTTTCCTTTAGAGCACGGCTCAATCTCATCAATTGTGTTTCGGTAGAGAGTTCCAGTGATTGTTTCGCTCGGATTAAGCAACTCGTAATACACCACACCCAGCTGATCCCACCAATATACACAGCATGAGTTTTTTTCCGTGAATATTCGGTTTGCTGTCGAGATGTTGACGCGGTGCCAGGTGTTCCCCATGATTTTCTTCTTTTGGGTTGTCGTAAGTGTATCCATTTCTCATCCCCGGTGACGATTCGATGTAAAAAACCTTTTTTTTATGCCTGGCTAGCAGCATTTCATTCATGCATAATCGGCGTTCAATATCTCTTGCTTCAATTCGTATGGAACCCAATTTCCTTGTTTATGAATCATTCCTAATAATTTTAACGATGTGAAACTGCTGCTGAGTGACTTCTAATGTGAGAGCAAGTTCCTTTTGTGTTTGAGACGAATCTTCCTATAATCATCAATAATTCTTCCAATTCTGCATCTTCGTAAATTTTAGGCCTTCCACTGCGGTCTTTGTCTTCTACCTCAAATCACCGTTTTTTAAAACTTTTGAAACCACTCACGACACGTTCTCTCTCACTCAAGCAGCCTTCATTATATGCTTCTACAGCAATCGATGCGCCTCAGCTGCAGATTTTTTTAAATTAAAGAAATAAATTAAAATTTCCCCCGCAAATGACGTTTATTTGGCTCAAATTTAGACATTTTCAGCTCAAGAAAATTATATTTTACTAACACGGAGTCACTAATATAGTAGGTTATGTTATTTTAAAAACGAACAGACTAATTTTTAAGCCGGTTATCATCTGCAAATTCTAACGAAAACCGCGCGCCGCGACACCTTCCTTAAAACGGCGGAAACTTATTTGTACTCCTAATATAAAATCATAAACTCCCCAAGAATTGTAAAAATTAAATATAAACTTTTAATTATTTTCTGAGATAATATTTTTTATTAATAGTGAATAATTTGCATATTTTTCAGGTATAATGTATTAGTCAGTTTTAGATCGAATGAAATAATGCTGATCGCCGCGGATTTTAGATAGAAAAAACATGAAACCTCTTAGTAAAGAAAAATAATTGCTTCTGTAACGAACTACGAAACCACCACAACATAATCTTACAGATTGATACAACGAATATTGAGCCGCTATTATATTGGGAAAGCAGTTCATATGACTTAATTATAACAAATATTATATGGTTGTAAATGTTACATGATTAAAGATTTGGGATTCTATTTGATTTTTTTTCTTTAACGTTTTGACAAAACAAACATTTACTTGTACAACTACACGAAAAAGCAATCCACATTTTTAAAAACTATATCCTCTTTTCGAAAACAATAAAGAACATAAATTAGAAATGTACGTAAAGTACGTTTCCGAGAAAATTCTGATTATGAGATCAAACACTCATATTTCTTGATAAAATTTTACAAACTTATCCCCAGAGAAATGTCTGACACTTAAAATGAAAGATTATCGTGTTGAAGAAGCGTCCAGAAACGCGAACAGTATCGAGATAATTCTTCCGGAACCAATTCCCCAATGACGGATTGCGAAAAGTACAAACTTACCAACTACTATATATAACATCTCCGTGAGTTATTTAACATGTTTGGACAATGACAGTTAAAGCATTCAATGTAACATAACAGACGGCATTACGATTCAAGAATTTAACGGCCGTTAACAGAATACACGCTGAAGCTGGCACTCAGCAACTTTGACTTTGACAAGTTATCAATGGACTTGCAATTCGGCTCAGATGTGAAACTGACAACTAACCGGAAAGCTCGAAGCGCCAAAAGATGTAAAGTTCAGTTTTAACGCCATATTTAACGATAGGTTATTGGATCCCATCCAAGAAACTAAACTGCGTAACAATGACCTACGAAGTGCATTGGACGCAACTTTCAAATAAAACGCAAGAAATAATACAAAAGTCACCTTCCTTCACAAACTTGTCGATAAGTTCAAACGTACGACAGATGAAAGTTTTTCACGACAATCCGCCTAGCTACCAAAACATAATATATCAGATTTATGTGCGTGTGTATCCACACAACTTCAGTCAATGTCTTCACTGACAGTTTAAAAAACCAGAGGTTCCCAAACTTATTTGGTCTATTGCCCCCATATATATATATATATATATTATATATATATATATTATATAGAGTATACCTATGTATATTTTGATATATGTATATCTGTATTACAATGTTTTCTTCACTGTTTCGAGTTCGGTTAGCAATATGATATTAATATAGGTACTTGGGAAATTGTGAAAATAATTACTAACAATTTTTAATTTTATACAAATTTAATGAAATTATTAGCTCATTATTATTTACAAATAAATACGGAAACGAAACAGATGATTCCGAGCCATCGCGGGTTGGTGGTTGCGTTGATCTCGTAGAATAGAATTTTAAGAATAAAATCTCGAACGGCATCGGAGCCTGTGCGGATGGCATGCACAAAATTAATAATTAAAAGAGATCTCAAATCAAACTCATTTATTAAATTCTAAACGTTTCGACCCACTTCGGGTCTTCTTCAGTAGAATCCGCAAATAAATTAAATATCATTCTCCTCCCTATTCAAACCGTCCGGCCGTCGGAGTGTCTCCCTAACGGTGACCATCGTCAGGAAGGAAGCAGAGCAGTGACTCCCTTACCAACACACCGACAGCAAAAAACAGAGAGAAGACGATGCTACACGTGACACAATCATTCTAAACGACTGTGACAGTCGTTAGAATGATGTGTCACGTGTAGCATCGTCCTTCTCTCTGTTTTTGCTGTCGGATGTTGTAAGGGAGTCACTGCTCTGCTTCCTTCCTGACGATGGTCACCGTTAGGGAGGACACTTCCGACGGCCGGACGGTTTGAATAGGGAGGAGAATGATATTTAATTTATTTGCGGATTCTACTAGAAGACCCGAAGTGGGTCGAAACGTTTAGAATTTAATAAATGAGTTTGATTTGAGATCTCATTTTAATTTATTAATTTTGTGCATGCCATCCGCACAGGCTCCGATTGCCGTCGAGATTTTATTTTTATTGTAACACAATAATTCGAGCCGAGATTAACAGTTTTTTATATAGAATTTTAAGAATTCGAGATTTAATTACGTTTTAATTTTATGTTATACAATACACATGCACACGAACATATGAAATATATACCCAGCAAACACAAATATACATGTTACATTGCTATAATAAAACGGAAGGTAAAAGTAATATAACGTGTTCGTTACATGTAACATCCAGTAGTGTAGTCCCACTCATACAGGGTTTGTCAGGAACACGCGGGCGTCGGCGACTCGCTAAATTCCTTGCTACGATTTCCTGTTTTTTTGGCCAAGGCAATGCTTGGTTTTTTATAATTGTTAACCCCGGGCACTGGAAGCTTAAAGCGAGGGGGGATCCCCCTGGGCAGTCCCTTTCGGGGCCATGCGTTCCCCCCTTTCCCCGCCGCGGTCGGCTCGCCGGTTCCAGGTTCGGGAGGAAGGGGGAAATTTCAGCTCCTTTTCCTTTTTAAAACAAATTTTGGGTTTTCAAAAAAAACAAAAAAAAAAAGGTTGGCATAAAGCCTAAAAGACACTTTTGACTACTCGGAAAAACAAAATTTTTTTGGCATAAAGCCCTAAATAGAAAACTATTGACAAATCGGTTAAACAAATAAGGGAGCGTATAGACTTTAGCGGTGTCCAAAAAATTTACAAATTACCCGGGTTAATTAGAGTCGGGTACGGGGCGTTCCTATGGCGGGAAGAAACCAAAAACCCGGGAAACCCGGCGTAATACGAAAACCCTCCCCCGGGGGTTTATAGCAGAAGAAGGGAAACCCGGGGAAACCCGGCGTAACAACGAGAAACCCGTTGCCCCGTGTAGCGGGAAGAGACCGGAAACCCGGGAAAAACCCGGCGAAAACAAGAAAACCCTTGCCCGGGTGTCGGGAAGAACCGGAAACCGGGGAAACCCGGGGCGTAAACGAAAAACCCTTGCCCGCGTGTCGGAAGAGACCAAACCGGGAAAACCCCGGTAACAACGAAACCCCTTGGGCCCGGGCGTGAAAACCCGGGAAAGCCCGGCCCCGGGGAAAACCCGGGTAATGACGGAAACCCTTGGGGTTTACGGAAGAACCGGGAAACCCGGGGGAAACCCGGGAAATGACAGAAACCCGTCACCCTTTTTTGGGCGGGAAGAGACCGGAAAGGGGAAAAACCCCCCGTAACAACGAAACCCTTTGCCGATACTAAAGGTAGGGGGCCAAAAACCCGGGAAACCGGGTAACAACAGAAGCCCGTTGCCTGGCTAGGAGGTCCGGAACGGAGGTGCGGCTCATCCCCCACCCGGTTTATATACCCCCCGGGGGTTCCCCCCCCACTCACCCCGGGGCTTGGTGGGGGTAACCCGGGGGCGTAGTGGGGCCTCTGGGGGTTTAGGGGGCCCCCCCTGGGTAGGGTGACCCGTGTATCAGTTATGATTTTTGCTTAGGGGCGCCTTAAAGGCGCCATGCCTCAAGTGGCGGGCGGTGATGGGCCCCCGAGGCTTATAACGGCTACGCCTTTACAACGTTTTTTTTTTCTTCCTAATTTTTCTCTTCTCTTTCATTTTCATCGCATTGGGCGTTGAAGGCTTTTCCCCTCGGCTAATAAAAAAAATTCCTCGAATGGGTACGGCACGTCGGAAAAAAAACGAAAAAAATGTTTTCACGAAAATCGTTTTTCCACATCCCGTAGGTCCCAGACGATCGAGGGAAAGGGATTTTCCGCGCACCCCCTTTTCCCCAAAATGAACGCGATTTTCACCGTTTACGTACAATCTCGTAAATAAAAAAAAAACTAATCCGCGCGTTCTTAAAAAAAAAAAATTAGCGTAAAGAGCGCCCGTGTTTTTAAATTTTAATATTACCCCCAGAGAATGAGTTAGGGGCGGAAAAAGCTTATTTCGCGAAACCCGGGGGCCAACCCGCGGCGGTGGGCATGCTCGTGCAGCAATAGCGCCGACAGCTGACACGCCGATCAGCTGATAGCGTTGGTTGCTGAAAACACCGAAGCTATGAGCGCCTGGTTCGCACCGCTACCGATCACGACGACGCTACGTTGCGTGCCCCAATCATTTTTAATAAAATGTTCTCGTTGGTGTGTATGTCTTGCGATAGCGGACGTATTATTCGCTGAATTTTTAAATTTTAAAAAAATTGTACGTAACAAAAATTTTTTTAAAAAAATTTTTTTATTTTTTTTTTTTTTAGCCCAAAAAAAATTATATTAAAAATTTTTTTTTAAAAAATTTAAATATTCCTAAAAAAAAAGATTTCGTTTAAAAAGGTTATTATTTTTTTATTAAAACTAGGATGGGAAAAAATTTTTTTTTATTAAAATATAAATTTTTTTACTGAAAAATTTTTTTATTAAAAAAAAATTTTTGTATTTTTATTTAAAAAGTTTTTTTTTTTTTATTACTAATATCTACATTTTCAAACTTTATTAAATATTCCTTACCCTTCAATAAAAAAAAATTAAAAACTACGGGTTTTTTTAAACCCGATTTATAAAATAGTATGTATAATATTTTATAATTTTATGAAATCTTTTTTCTTTTAAAATATTTACACTTTATAAAAATTTTGCATTTCATGAAAGTGGCGGAAAACGCACGCGTATCTCCGAAAAAGATGAAGATGGGAAAGGAGGCAATGCATTGTTTGGGTAAATAACCGTAAGGAGAGAAATCTTTTTTGAAAATCTTCTTTTTAAAACACGGTTTGCATTTTTTTTTTTCGTCCGCTTTATTATATCGTGAAATGCGTTCGCCAAATGGTTTAAAAAACAAAATTTATCGAGTCCCAGGAATCCCCCTTTAAAAACCCGTTTCCCAGCGCTTTCTCTTCCCGTTTTTTTCTTCTTCTTTTCTTTTCTCTTTCTTTACGAAAACATAAATTTTTTAATTTACTTTTAAAAATTAATAACGCGAGTTTTCAAAATTAAAAGGTTTCCCCTTTCTTTGCAAATTCGCGGGTGGGGCCCTTGGGGTACGGACCACATATGCGAAAAATTCGGACCCCGGTACGAACGACTCGATGAACTCCCCTTTCCTGTAGCGATTCTCCGTCATGTCGCCAAAAAAATTCCCCTATGGGGTTTCGTTTTCCTGCGGACCCCCCGGATTACATAAAAAAGGGAAAATCCGTGTCGTAATTTTAAAAACGCGCTTGTCAAATTTTTTTCTAAATAATCATAAATTTTAATCGCGCTTGAGCCCGTGTAAGCCGCTATTAAAACCCTTGTAAGGGGGGAAAGGTCATCGCCTCTTTCGTATCGAAAAAAACAATATCACCTCATCGTTTACAGGCATAATCGTTATTTAGGTGGGGGCTAGTGAGAAAACTCATTAATCGTTCTTTTTTTTTGACAATCACGGTTTTCGGCAATTTTTCCCCCTTTGCCCAAAATTTTACCCCAAAAAGAATTAAAGCATAATTTAGCCACCGACGAAAAAACGGAATTGTGTGCAATTTTTATCTTTTTCAAAACGATTCCTTCTACTTCCCAACTCAGGTGTAACCTTTTAGAACGTTATCGACACAGTTTCGGCCATCCGCAGCTTCTTGCTAATTGTAAAATTATTCCGTAAAAACCCCCCTTTTGTCCGTACCGGTTTCGAAAACGGGGGATGTTATATTGCCAAATCCACAAACCCCCTGTCACGAAATACCCTTTTTCCGTTGCTTTCGTAATTCGCCATACCATGTACCTTCAAATTCCTTCGTGACTTCGGGGATACACGAATCTGAGAAATTTTTCGCACAACTACGACATAACGCAAATAAAAAATTCCCCTGCACGCAAAGGGGTAATACGGATGAAAGGATGGGGGAAAAGGGAATTTTCATGACGACCCCCCCCCTGAATCGAAATTAACCCCGGGGATAATCCGATTTTTTCCCTCGCATTCCCCCCTACGATATTGTCGGGTGCCCAATCGGAAAATCACCGTTTCACAAAAACGGATACAGAGAACAAAATCCACGTACGTATCTTTCCGTATCGTATCTCGTATCCGTTCGAATTTCCTGGCGCCCCCGAAAAATGAGCTCGGGGAGAGCGGTTTACTCTATCTTTTGGTCGAGGTAGATATTCGGAATCTCGACTTTTTCATCACTCGCGATCAATTCCCTTTCCCCCATTTCTAAATCACCCATACCCGCGCTACAAAGAAAAATGTCGTTGCAACGGTGGTTCTAGGTAAATCACATGTACTTTACGACGTCAAAACCCATTACGCGATTTACCCCGAAAAAATCTTGGACAACCATCCCAAAAAAAACCTGAAAGTAATCGAATTTTGCGTTACTTATTTTCTCCCGACTCGAGTATCCCGACTAGCGTACCATGCTAACGATATTCTCGGCGGACCCCATGGATAATAGTGACGGCTCCCGTCTTTCCATAAACCTTGCAGGGCTTTACGCAGTGAATATTCCATGTCGTACCCCCCTTTTAAATACCGATCTCTTTTTCGGAAAAAATTTTTTTCAAAATACTCCATACCTTTGAGGCGAGGTTTGGCCTTCCCGAATGGACACACGTTTCCACCTCTAAATTTTTTCAAAAGCCTCACCTCGTCAAAGGGTTCTACATCGTTACGACAAAAAGCAAATTTCACTTAAAAATCAAACACATAGTTCGCGCGCGCATCTGGGGGCCCACGCGAGAAATTTTTTTCGCGTTCTTTCATCTGCATAAATCGGGTGAATAATTTTGAACCGGGGTAACGCTCCGACTAATACTGATTATCGATGTTTGAATAAATGGGGGAAAAATGCCTTATTCGTCCCTTTGTCAGTCCAAAAGCTTTGGGTAATTGGGATAAACCATGGGCATGTAATTGATACTATCGAAAAATTTGTATGACCTAGCTTTTAAAAAACTATTTTCGTACCTTTTTAAAATGACCGAGGCTCAAAAAATGGTTTTTCCACATATATTTCAAAAAAATTGCGCGTCGAAGTTTTCCGTTATGGCGAAAAATTATTTTTTTAAAATTTTTTGTCGGCCGCGTTACGAAATCAAAAATTCCTGCACAGGGTTGCGAAAAATAAAATTTCCGAAACCCACCGCGACATCGCACCGACTTTCATCTATTTTGACACTCCCCCGCAATTGTTGAGCGACGCAGAGCGTAGGTAGGGGAATTTTTTTTTTGTGCTACCTTGGGCGTTTCGTTTCCCTCGCTCAAAGTCTAAAACACGATGCGCCCCGGCTTTCTACGCGTTCCGAGTCGATTAATAAAAACCTTGGCGTACGTCGTCGTCGCGTTTCTCCCTGTTTGTTGTTCGCTATTTCTATCGCGTGTTCGGAGTGTTTGGGATGGGGGACGTTTATCCCATCCGACGAAGGGAAGCAGAAACAAAGATGATTCAAATTTGAAGAAACGACAGTAGCGCAAAAAGCCGTGCCTTGTGTTGATTATTTTTAATCAAACTCCGCATCTTCGAAAATCGTATATTTTACAAACTCCGACGTGATTTACCATCGTATGTTTTTAAAACCGCGCGAACGTCCAAGCGGGATGATTAAAAAAATTCACGTCTAAAATTTTCGCAACCTATACATCCCGAATGATTGCTCGCACGGCCTCTCCTTTTTACATCGCGGACTTTTATTAGAGCATCGATGCTCTTCACTCAGCGGTAATTTAAATTACACGGGATACAAACCCGCCCCCCGCGCTGCTTTTAAATTTTAAAATTACATCAAAATTTTTTTTTAAGTAAAATAATTTTAGACGATTTTTTTATTTCCCGCTGAAAAGGGGTTAAAAATTTTTTTCCATCGAATGGGTTTCCCCCCTGACCAAAGATCGTCTTTATATATTTTCGCGACTTTTCGTCGGAGATATTGTAAAAAACCTCGATTTCATAAACCCCCAAACCGCCCCCTCCGAATCGTGACCCCGGGCTTCCTTAAATTTTGCAACGCAAACTCGCGGTAAAAACCGATTTTTTTCTTCTCACCGCATTCCATTTCGCGTGTAACTCTCCCCGGGGTAAATTTCCCGTCGTTAAAAATAGAGCCGATACAAAACGCGCGAGAAAAAATAAATATCGGAAATTGGGGAAATTTTTTAAAAACGGCGTTTAGCAAAAAACATCGTGCGTAAAACCGTTTGGGGGGCGCCCGAACAAAGGGGGGGGTGACTTTAAAAATCCGAAAGTTAAATTCTTGCCTTTATCTTCCCCGGCTTTGCGCAACGGCTTACGGTTCCCAAAAAATTTTTGTAATCAAATCTGAAAGGCGGAACGATATCCCCGCGGGGCCGGGGTTAAAACTTCGGAAACGAAAAATATGCCGACGTAAACCCTCGGTCGCACGAATGCAACCTACTCGTAAGTTCGCGAAACGCATTTTCAACCACTCAAACGTTTGCTCCTTCGGGGATCACAAACGGAAAAATTTCCCGTCCTTCTACACCAAAAATTTTAAAAGGAAACCCCGTTTTCCGCCCAAAAAAATTATTAAAATCTAAAAATTTCATCAGCTCTTTTTCGATTTCTTCCCCCCTTCTTCTTTCTTCCCTCTTGTCCCCAGCCCTCTAAAGGTCGTCTTTTGTCGGAATTTCCTAAACGGACGGTTTGGGGAAATTTTTTGTTTATTCTGAGTTCCTTCCCCCACCCCTCTGTACTGTGAAAATAAAAATTTTTATAAAAAAATAAAATATTTAATAAAATATTACTTTTTACTTTGAATTTTTATTAAAATGTGAAAATTTGTTATTTAAATAATTAGTTAAATTCACTTACGTTTTTAAATATTTTTTTTACCGGGTATTTGTTCACGCTGCGAGAGTTTAAACCCGGGGAAAAGAAATTTCGGGCGCGATTTGGAGAGAAAGAAATTCCCAAAAAAATTTTTTTTTTTAAAAATTTAAAAAAACAAAAAATTTTTTAAAGTAGGGAAAAATTAAAGTATAAAATGAAATTATTCCTTCCTCGCCCATTCCCCCCCCCCTATTTTTCTTTTTCTTCTTCTAAGAAAACGTGCGTTGGTTTTTTCATCTTTCCCCTTTTCTTATCTCCCGTTTGTTCTTCTGATTTCCCGGGTTTCTTCTTCATCTCCGTTTTTTTCTATTTCTTCTTCTTCCAACTCTTTCTTCCTCCTCCTCCTCCCCTCTCCCCTCCTCCTCCAGCCCCCATCTTTTTCCCAAAATCGTGTTTTTTTTCTCGTCGATTTCCCCCCCCATTCCCTCCTCTACGACCCCTTTTTATTCCCCGTCATCTAATATTCTCGGGCATTATTTTTAGTATTTCACATAAATTAAAAAAAACTTTTTTGTTGATAATACACTGTAGTATTTTTCTTACTTCTTTCAAGCGGATAAATTGGCCGCCTCATCGAACGGGCACTTTGCGAACCCGACCCCTTTCCCCGTCCCCTTTCACTTTTGGCTAAAACAAAAAGGGGGTTTTCCCGCCCGGGGGTTAAAACATGCGTGCACGCCTGGAACGTTATTATTTTTATTAAAAAATTTCCTGTTTAAATAATGTTTTCTAGCGCGCGATATAATTTTTGATTTAAAACTTTCCGAAGGGCCGGGGAAGAAACCGCTCGTCGTCTTCTATTTAAACCTTTAAATTAAGTGATACGGGGTTCTCTATACGCCAACCGGTTTTCCCGTAACGCGTGCGACAGGGGGGAAAAAGCAAAAATTTTTAGGATTTTAAATAATTGGGGTGTTTTAATTAATTTTTATTATAATTAAGTAAAAAAAAAAAAAAAAAAACCCAAATTTTATCTTTTCCCCGGAGAATAGAAAGTGGAGGAGAATTCTTGTACCGCTGCTCTTTTTTTTTCTCACCACCAAAATAGTATCGCGACTCGATCACCCCCCCCGCGATAATCCAAATTTGGAAAAAAAACCCAAAAAGTCCCAGTCGGAATATACCGCAGCAACGTTTTGGGGGATTCCCCCGCAATTTTTTCCCAAAAATATTGAAACATTTTTCTTCACTCGCGCATGTTAATTCCCAAAATTTTAAATTGGAAAAAAATTTTTTCCCCAAAACTCGCGCTAGTGATAGACCAAATTTCAAAAATTTTTTTTTTTCAAACTCATTATTTTAAAAATTAAAAGTCACTTGCGTCGAATACGTAGTACGGAGAGACAAAATTCAAAAAAGTAGTTTGCTAAACCCTTAACTCCGAGGCCGTATTAACGTTTATGGAAATCAAAAAGGGGGATTTTAGGAAATTTTTTGATTTATTTTTTCTTTTTATCTTTTTTTTCCCTAGACGTGTATCTTACCCATGTTTTATATATATATATATATAAATGGAATTTTTCTTTTGATCAGAAAAAAATTTTAAACTAGGGCGATATTTACTTAATTTCGAAAGTTTATGAAACAAAATGAGGGAATTTTCAGGTATCTTTTCTGATTTTTTTATTTTTTTATCTTTTTTTATCTTTTTTTTCATAGCCTGTATTTTTTACCCCATGTTTTATATAATAATCTAATATCTATAATATATAAATATATTTGGGGAAATTTACTTAATACAAAAAAAATTTTTTTCTAGGACTTTTTACTTTTTTACAAAATTTTTAGAAATCAAGATGAGGAATTTTTTAGGTATCTTTTCTCGATAGCGAAGGAATTTTATTTTTTCTTGAAGTAGATTTAAAATTATATTTATATTGCTTAAAAAAATTCCCTTCCCATTAAAAAATTTAAAACGTTTTATTGTTTTAAAAAATTCCCCTCCCCCATAATTTTTTTATACTACCCTCATTTTCTCCCTATCGCTTTATTTTTTAAAAAATTTTCCCTTTCCACTTAAAAATTTTTTTTTATTTGTTTAAAAAATCCTTCCTCATAATTTTTATTTTTCTACGCATACATTTTCTCCTACCAAAAAAAAATTTTTCATTTTTTTCCTTCTTTTTAAAATTTTCTTTAAACTTTGCTCACTCGCTTTCATCGTCCGGACTTTCAAGTTCGTTAGTAAAAAAAATTTTAGTAAAAAATTTCCCATTTTTTGATTTTGCGTCTTTTAATTTTTCGATTTTTTTCGCGGTAGCAAATACCTGAACAAACTTAAAAAATCGAGCAACAACCAGTAGTTCGCAAAAACATACGGATTGAATTCATCCACAGAAAAAATAAGTGGGTCTTTTTTCGGAAAACAACTGAAGGATTTTTTGCCTTTTGTTAAAAAAAAATCTCAGGACTTGGAATTTGGTTTGCATGGGAAACGTGGCAAAAAATTTTAAGAAAAATGAAAACATGTCGACTACTTAAAAGGGGTAAAAATTAAAATTTAGTTCAATCTTTACAAGATAATTGTAAATTTCATACCCAATTGCTAGAGCCCTACTAATAATATCGTGAAAACGACAAAAATCTTTCTTCCGAGACTGGGAGGATACGAACAAAAAAAGGGCCCAAGGGGAAAAACGTAAAAACTTCAAAATTTTCGAAAATATGGGAAAAGATTTTTTAAAGGTGTAGAAATATAGTTGATTTTTAAACCTAAATTTAAAACTTAATTTTTTTCAAAAATATTTTAAAGAAGTGTCGATATTTTTAACGAAAACAGTAAATCTTCCCTTTAACGGTAGCATTAAAACAGTATGTGAAACTCACGATCGAGGTAACATAAGGGAAAAAGAACATTACGTACCCAAATGAAAATTTAAAAATTTCTCGATGATACTTTGAGATAACATTTTTAGAAATAATTTTACTTTAATCGAACAAAATTTTACATAAATTATACAAAAAGTAAATTTTAATAATTATTTGACGATTTTTCTTGAAAATTTTTTAATAATTTTTTTCTGTAAAAAAATTTAAAAAAAATCTATTTGTACTTTTAAACCTTTTCAATTTCTTTCACTTCCTCTTTCCAGAATTTCCTCAACAAAACCCTGTTTTGTTTTCCTATTAAGCGCGAGTTTTTTTAAAATAAAATTTTTTCCGACATCTTTTTTAAAAAAACTTCTTTTTAAACTACGATGATCATTTTTTTTTATCGTGACACGATGAAAATTGCCCGTACAAATATTTTCGTGTTCTTTTTTATTACCCTACGGCATTGTCATTTCCCGCCACGATCCCCGGGCGACCCATACGCTTTTCGGGTCAAAATGTTTTACCTCACCCCGTCTAAGACCTTTTGATTCGACAGTATCCTTCCCATACGTATCCCCGTACCCCCTACCGCCCTACGCATTTTAGCTTAAAATCCTACAATCCTTAGCAGTAGATCTCTTTAGCTAAAACATATAGGACCCTGCTGGGAAAACACGAAGGCCCCAGGTTAAAATCCAGAAGAAATCAAAAAAAAAAAAAAAAAAATAAAAAAATTTCCATCCCCCCTTTGGGGGCCAGTCCCCCTTTTTTTTTTTCCCCAACACCCCCCCCCTCACCCACCTGGAAAAACCAGACGCCGGTGGGGGGGGAAAGATAAATAAATCGGCGCCGAGGGTCGGTGGGGGGGGTTTTTGTTAGAGGGGCCATAGTGCCCACTAATATTTGCACTTTTTTACAACAGACGGCATGTTGCCCTCCGCTATTTTGAAGCGGCGGGGTTAGAATTTCAATTTTAAATTTTCAATTTTACTTTTCAATTTTAATTTTTTATTTGCAAATTTATTGTCAAAAATAATTTATGGAAATTTTACAGTCTTGAACAAATCAGATTTTTTTGCTATTTTCAAAAAATTTAATTATAAATGCCAGTATGAATCATATATTTTAATTTTTTTTCTTAATTGCTTCTTTTTTTTTTCATTGTACATCAAGCAGGTAGCATTATCAGCTCACTTGTGGCAGGGTTGGGAAATGGCTATTTATCTCGCACATTCGATTAGTTAACAAGAAAAATCAAATATCAGTGCAAAAAGGAACTTTTTTTTTTTTTTGGCATTTTTTATTGCGGTGCTATATATCCAATAATTAATATACAAAATTAAATAATTCACACACATTTTGATCAAAATAATTTTTTTTTAAAATTTATTTTAAATTTTTTAATCTTTTTTTATCATTGTGTTTGTAGTGGAAAGGTCTTTTTGCTCAGTTATTGCAAGCATCTGTTTTATTACCATAATAATTGTGAATACATTGGCAAAGTATGACAATATAGATTTTGATAGATTCCCCAGGAATATTGGGGAATTTTGTCGACTTACAGTCACCCCACATATGCACCCCAATTAAAAAAACGCATTTTTCCTATGTTTTTCCTTCCGTTTTGAATTTTTAAAAAAAAAATTTATTAAAAAATTTCGATGAAAAAAATTTATAAGGGGGTGAAAAACAAAAACAAATTCAGTCCATAAAGGGGTATTTGGGAAACAAAGTGGGAACAGAAGGTTTTACTAGATCTTGACTGATTTACTTGTAGTTGTAAAAAAAAAATTTAAAAAATTATTTTGTTTTAGGTTTTCCCTTAAAAATCAACTTTAGATATACGACAACAGTTCAATACGCTTTTTTATAAGTCAATTGTCAGATAAAGCTCTTTCTGTGTGGGGGATTGAACCCCAAAAAATGATTTAATTTTTTGCCTACTAAAAAAACAAAAATTTGAGGGCACCAGATAAAATTCATTTAATAGTGTAAAAAATCCGTTGTTGATATTTAAAAGAAAAAAAAATTTTTTTCAAAGTTAAGTTTTATTTTTTTGGTTGTTAATTTAACTGTAGCATTGGATTTAAATCATAAATTAAAAAAAAGAAAAAAAAAAGAAAAAAGCAAAAAATTTATCCAAAAGCATTTTTAATTACTAATTTTAAAAAAAAATTAAAAACTTTTGGGATTTTTAAAAGTGCTTTCTTTTTTGGTAACAATTTATTTTTTAAAGGGTTAATTTTTAAAAAAATATGATATATGAAATTCATGCATTTTATTTTTTTTTTAAATAAAATTAAAAGTACATTTTCATAAAAAAATTTCACGTATCTTTTTTATAATTTAATTTTAATATTAGATGTTTTTTATTAGGGGAAAAAAAAATATGCGTTGGTCCCTTTTAATTTCAACAATAAGAGTGTCGCACAAAAATTTATGCATTTTTTAAAATAAATAAAATCTTATAAAATAAACAAAAAATAATATAACAAAATGTATTATTAAAAACAATGCAATAAAAAAAAATTTTTTAAATATATATATTAATAAAAATCCACATTTTTTTTTAAAAATTAAAATTTTAAAATAAAAATATATTTATTTTTTTTATTTAAAAATATTATTTTTTTATTTTTTTTACCTTCTTTTTTTTTATATATTGTAGAAATACAAAGTATAGTTTTTTTTTTTGCAAAATTTTTTTAAAGTTAAACTATTTAATTTCAGAATTTTTCATATAACCGAATTCTTTTTATAATAAAGATTAAGAAGGGTTTGATTTTTCATAAGATTTATAAAAATCAAAGATAAGGGTTTTGAAAAATTTTATAGTTTATCTCTCATTTTTAAATAAAAAATATCAAAGTACATTGCTAACTGGTGCGTTTGAATATGTGTCTTTTTGAGGGGTGAAGACAATATAGTACAAAAGCTTGCGAATTCCCAAGAAAGGAAAGATACAAATAAAAAAGATTTATTTAAAAACTAAACCCCTTTAACGCAGGAGAACAAACTATTTCCATAAAATTCGCGCAAAATTTTTTAAAAAAGAAAACTAGAAAAAATAAATGTTTTCAAAAATTTTTTCTACTACAGCATTTGGGTATATAAAAAAGTGCAATGCCAATAAAGGGAAACAAAAAATATGGAATAAATGCTTCTTTTTGTAGGCAATGTGTGGAGCGCAATCCGACAAAATTCCCCTATTCCATGGGGGAAACTATCAAAAACCCCTATTGTCATCTTAGCCAATGTATTACCAATATTTAGGTATATCAGGGCCCAAACTTGCAAGACACTTTCAATAAAACCTTGCCCCTACAATCACAATGAAAAAATGATTTAAATAAATTTAAAATAAATTTTTAAATTAAATTTTTTTTGATACAATTGTGTGATGAATAATATTTAATTTGTATATTAATTTTGGATTAATGTACCAAAAAAAGAAAATGCCAGAAAAATTGAATTTGCTTATTTTTTAAAGATGCTTTTCAAACAAAAATAAAGATTAACTCTAAAAAAATCACCCTTTTAAAAAAAAGGGAAAAAAACGCCTTAAGGGGACGCCTTAACAAAAATTTTTCCATTTCAAACCCGTACAAAAGAATTTTATGAAAAATTATCGATTATAAAACCCCCTGTACAATCGTAACAAAAGTAATGAAAAAAAAAAAAAATTGCGCCAAGAAAGAGAAAATTGTACCATGGAAAATTTTAAAATTGCAGACATATTAATTAAAAACAAAAAAAATTTAAATTTGCAAAAGTAGAATTGTACCCTAAAAAAATTATCTTTTAAAAAAAAAATAAAAAAAGAGCCAAAATCCCTGCGCCATGGAAAAGGGTTAAACAAAAAAAATATTTTTAAATAAAAAAAAACTTCAATTGACAAAAATTTTTGTTCTAAAAATTAAAATTTTCTACAAAAATAAAGTCCAAATTTTTGCCGATAAATAAACTTTTTATAAAAAATTTAAAATTTAAAAACTTATGCAAATTTAAATTTAAAATAAAAAAAAGAAATAAAAAAATTTTTGTTAAAAAAACTGGGCCGCTGCAATGAGTTTTTAAATAACAATTTTTTTAATATATTAGAATATTATTTAGCCGCGCCCAGTTTTTTTAACAAAAATTTTTTTATTTCTTTTTATTTTTTTTAATTTTAATTTGCTAAGTTTTTAAAAATTTTTAATTTTTTTTAAAATGTTTATTTTTTCGCCAAAATTGGACATTTCTTTTTTTTGAGATTTTAAATTTTGAACATAAATTTTTTCAATTATAGATTTTTTTACTTAAAATACTTTTTTGTTTAACACTTTTTCACATGGGGCATGACTTGGATCTGTTTATCTTTTTTTTATAAATAAATTTTTTTATGGGACAATTCTACATTTGGGAAAAATTTTAAATTTTTTTTGATTCATTTTTAAAGACTCTATATGTCGCAAATTTTAATTTTTCCCCCTGGTACAATTTTTTCTTTTACTTGGGGGCAATTTTTTTTTTTTTTCATTTCTTTTTTTACAAAATTTTACATGGGTTTTTTAATCGATAATTTTTCATACAATTCTTTTTACATGGGTTTCAATGGAAATTTTTGTTAATGGGTGCCCCCACTGGGCCCTTTTTTTACCTTTTTTTTTTAAGGGGGGTTTTTAGAGTTTTTTCACCCGCTTTGCCAATTTATTACAAATTATGAAAATTAATAATAAGTGGACCATTAAAAAAGGGTTTTAAAAAATTTGGGGTCGTTACTTTCACTCTGACATAAATTTATACAAAATTTTTTTTCAGTTTACGACCAATTTGCTCTAATTCTTTATTATTTTAGAAACATTTTTTAAAAAGATTGTAGTAATTTTCAAACGGAAAAACACTGAATTTTTGAAAAAAATTTCCCAAAATTTTTTCGCGTATCACAAAAAGTAATAAAAGTGCAGGTTTCGATGCTTTTTTACCAAAAAATTTAAAAAATTTTCTACAAAATATTGCAAAAAAAGGGTTTTGGAATAAACTAATATTTTCCATATTTTTGAATTAGACAAAAAGTATAGCTACTGTAAGTTAAAAAATTTAAAAAATTGATCATGATTTTTGAATGATTTTAAACAACAATCCCGTAATATAAAAAATTCTAAATTCGGGTTTCCTTCCCTTTTACTTTTAAAAAAATCTTTATTTCTATTAAAAAACGGAAGGTTAAAATTTTTTTGTGTTCTAAAAACTTTTATATTTCAGGGAAATTTACAAAAAGATAACTTTTTTTTATTTTTCCGTAAACCCATAAGAAAACATTTTTTTAAAAACCCCAAAATTTAAGCATCGGGTCAATGGAAAACATTCACCATATTTTTTAGGAATCGATCAATATTGATGTCCCATTGAGGTTTTTTTTGTAATTTTAAACGAAATCGTTATCTGTTCTTAAATTTACACTTTTAAAAATGGAAATCATTCATTGGATAATTTTGCCCTTAGCTGTACATTTAAAACTGCTAATAAACCCAATGACCCTTTTTAATAATTAAAACATTACGGGAAAATCGCATTAAAAGATTTTTTTTTAAAAGATAAGTGTGATCTTTAATTTTTATACCTGAATGTTTTTAAATTTTTTTGGTTCTTCTGTGAAAGATTTGGGGGAAAAAAAACATTGGCCATTGGGGTTTTTATGTCCCTGATAAATTCCAATAATCACTTCATTTAAAAATTTTTCAATAAAACAAAAAAATAACTTTTACTACTTACTTTTTAATACCCCGCCACGAGTATGTTAAATTCAATAAAAATTTTTAAAAAAACC
>NW_028189272.1:0-29890 GCF_048542155.1 Nylanderia fulva
GACGAAGAGGGTGAAAGAGGACGAAAGAGGACGAAAGAGGGTGAAAGAGGGTGAGAGAGGACGAAAGAGGGTGAAAGAGGCGAAAGAGGAGTGAGAGTGGGGGTGGGGGTGGGGGCGGGGGGCGGGATGTGGGAGGGAAAGGGGTGGGTGGAAGTTGAGGGAGGTGTGAGTGAAAGGTGAGAAGAGATTTATATATATATATAATCCTGATGACGTCAGCGGACGCGGACAGAGAAGAAGAAGAAGAAGAAGAAGAAGACGACGTTACTTCATTTTTCATGAAAAACGTCACTTTTTGACCGCTTGTATCTCCAGAACGGCTTGACCGATTTTATTTTTTCTTGGCTCAAATTACTCGTGGCGAGGCCGCCTTTCAGGTTATATTACGTGCAATTCAAAATTTTTTATATTTTAGTAGTTCTACAC
Organism: Nylanderia fulva; assembly: GCF_048542155.1. Lineage (NCBI taxonomy): Eukaryota > Metazoa > Arthropoda > Insecta > Hymenoptera > Formicidae > Nylanderia > Nylanderia fulva. Next base: position 427 of record NW_028189272.1, read on the forward strand.
CCCCAAAAAATGGACTTTGATGGTGCAGGATAAGGAGACTTGTAGTGTCTTTTAAGGTCTTTTAGGGTTTGAACATGGCCGGAGACACTACCGCGTCTCCTAATATCGCCTTACTATATTATGAAGTGAGACAATCTTTTACGTTGTGACATCATGATTTATTTATCCGTATAATTTCTAAATCTTTGTTTACTGTATGCGCTGAAAAAGGCTCAAAGAAAGAGCGGAAACCGCGTCTAGATTCTTATAATCAACTTATATGTATACATAAAAAAAACATCGCAGATGTTCAAAAAAGCGCTAACAATAAGTATATCTTTCGTCAAAAAATTAACAAAAATAGTTCTTAACAAAAATTATTAAAAATGTTTTTTTTTTTAATTATATTTATAAATTAAATTTTATATCTTTATTAATAACACAAAAAAAGTTTAAAATATATGCATCAAAAAGTAGTAAAATAAAAAATTATGCTAAGTAAGTCAAAATTATTATTTTTTTAAAGTTTATAACCATCAAAAATATTTTATCTTTTCAAAAATTACATATGTAACCAAAATAATTCTTCACAAAATGATTTAAAAATTATATTTATAAATTATAAATCTAAATCATAAGGAAGTCGTAAAGAGCCATACGCGAATGTTTTTTACGTACATTTAGAACGAAACTAAATTTTTGTTGGAAACAAAGCGTGCACAAGACACGTATTATTCTCGGTGTACTAACCAAGACTTCAAAATGCAGCATTTCAGTCTCGGGTTCGATTCCCGATTCAGCGACTTTCGGATCTATATTTTTCTCTTACATTTATTTAATTATTTCCGCAGGGTGGTTAGGGGGTTTTTGAAATTAAATCTCAAGTAAGAGATTTGTTCAAAGATGCAAAGAAAATTATAATAATCAATTTTAGTTAATTATTTCAGTCTTAAAAATCGACTTTGCGTATATAAATATACAACAAAAAACCGCTTAAAAAAGATTCGCCTGAGGTAAACAAGCAGGCAATAAATCAGGATTATCATAAAAAATATGTCAACTTTCGCAACAAAAAACTGAAATATTTGATACCGTACTAATAAGCCTCATAAGAGACATGCGCCGCGCAATCACGTGGCTTCCAAAAGCCAATCGATCATGTTATCGAACGTTTCGCGCATGCCAGGCGCGTACTTATTCCGAGCAGATCGTGGGCAGCCAATTATGACAAGCGCCCTCGCGTCACCTTCGCCGCTTTCAAATTCACGAAAATTAATTGGCGCAGTAAAATTAGTGGGGCTTCAGCACCGCACCGATAAAAGAAGCGCCCAAAAATTGCGCGCCGAAGTCTGTCGAGTTCTCTCACGCAAAACCGCTGTTACTCCGCTTGTGAAACCGCTTACGACCGTTCTTGATTCGTTTAACCATTGTAAAACGATTTTTAGCTATCTAATTGGAACTTTTTATTAATTATTTATAGCGTAAACTGTGTTAGTAATTAAACTCTGTGTTAATTTTAAAAGGTGACTAATTTCTTTTCGGCTCTCAAGTTCGCGCTCTTCTTCACGAGTACGCGCAGACAAGATTATTTCAATTTTTAAAGTCTTGGTTGGGGTACACCGAGAATAATACGTGCCTTGCGCACGCTTTGTTTCCAACGAAAATTTAGTTTCGTTGTAAATGTACGTAGAAAACATTCGCGTATGGCTCTTTACGCCTTCCTTATGATTTAGATTTATATTTATATTACAGAGCCGTTATTGAACCTTAGTTTGTTTATAAATTATATTTATCTTTATTAATAACAGAAAAAATTTTTAAATATTCGCGCTGTTTTGCTAAAAGCTATTTTAAGGCTAGCTGAATGCGTTATTATACTACTATATGAAACATTATAAAAGTTACAGCGTTAAGTTTTTTGCTTAATTTTAATTAAACTTTTTTGTTTTATTTTTTAACTTTAATTTTTTAAAACATTATATCTTCCTAAATTTACTTGGTGTGATTTTTTATTTCAATACTTTGGTGCAAATATTTAAAAAATTTTAGTGTTATTAATAAAGATAAAATATAATTTATTGTTTGAGCGCGAATTCGTGAAATTGGAATCACCCGGTATATTTCGCTAAATTTAAAGCAATCATAACCGGTGGAATTTGAGATTGTAGGCTATTATTTGAGTGAAAACGCGATCGAGTATTTCTTGCGCAGTCATTTCCGCAAATTGTTTGGCTAATTCTAAGAACCTGCCAAACCTCTCCAACGATTACACGTTTTTTTGACAACCCAAACAGCTGACAAGAGAAGGCAAACGCTGGGCCTGTTTGTAAACTGAATGCGCGTTAAAAATCGATGCGTGTGTTTTGGCCTCTTGCTCGAACAGCTGGTCGTATATTTTTAGAAAACGAAAAGTCGAAAAACGCGCGCGCGACTAACAAAGGTCGAACAACAATTATCTTTGCCTTTTGTTATCGAGCAATTCAGCTGATTATAAAACCGTCCGTCGCTCGCGGCACATGAAATTATTCGCGCATAGCTTTTCGCATCCAGCGTGTATATTACTGAGAAGTCGCTCACTTCGGGATTTAAAACTGCATTGAGGTTGTTCGTCTCTCCGCACGCGCTTTCGCAATCTAAGTCATTCTTTTGTATTTTATTTTTTGTTCTGCGAAATAAATGCTTGTTACTTTTTTGTCCGATAACCGTGTGTGAATGATTTACGTTCCATCTTTCTCCCTCATAATCGCGCGCGTACTACTTTCAATTCGCTTTAGTCGCAACATTTATAAATATAATTTTTAAATAATTTTTGTAATAAATTATTTAAATATTAAATAATTTTTGTAAAAAATTATTTTGGTTACATATAAAAAAGTAAAAATAAATCTTTAAATTGTTTTATTATTTTGAAAAAAATATATTAATCATTGCTTTTATTAAGGGTAATTACTTCTTAATTTTCAAGCAAGAAATGAGAATATTATCTTGTAAAATTTAAAATAATCATAGTTATGATATTTGTAAATTTTATTATTTAAATCGATTTTTTAATTTTTTATAAATTTAATTTTTATCACGTTTTTATAATTAATGTGATAATTTTTTGTATATAATTATATATTCGAAAAAACGTAAACTATTCAAGAATATTATTTTTTAGTATAAGAGTTTTAACAAGGCTCTGTAATATAAATATAAATTTAACGTATAAGACGGGCAACAAGAGCCAAATCGCGGATGACAATGCGTTATCCTAACGAAACTAAATAATTTTTTTGTTAGAATTAAATACCGGTGCACAAGGCACCAAATTTTTACTTGGACACGGCCAAGATTTTAAATATGAAATAATCTCATATTTTGAGATTTAATTTCAATACCCCTTTTAACCCCCCTACGGAAAATAAATAAATGAATGCAAGAGAAAAATATAGATCCGAAAATCGCTGAATCGGGAATCGAACCCGAGACCTTTCGCTTGCCGGGCGACTGCTCTTCCAGCTGAGCTATTCAGATCCTTTCGATTCTATACTTTTCTCTGTTATATATATTAATGTTGGTAAACAAACGCATTTTTTAAGCCAGCGTGTATCAAATATAAGAGTTTTAACAAGGCTCTGTAATATAAATATAAATTTAACGTATAAGACGGGCAACAAGAGCCAAATCGCGGATGACAATGCGTTATCCTAACGAAACTAAATAATTTTTCGTTAGAATTAAATACCGGTGCACAAGGCACCAAATTTTTACTTGGACACGGCCAAGATTTTAAATATGAAATAATCTCATATTTTGAGATTTAATTTCAATACCCCTTTTAACCCCCCTACGGAAAATAAATAAATGAATGCAAGAGAAAAATATAGATCCGAAAATCGCTGAATCGGGAATCGAACCCGAGACCTTTCGCTTGCCGGGCGACTGCTCTTCCAGCTGAGCTATTCAGATCCTTTCGATTCTATACTTTTCTCTGTTATATATATTAATGTTGGTAAACAAACGCATTTTTTAAGCCAGCGTGTATCAAATATAAGAGTTTTAACAAGGCTCTGTAATATAAATATAAATTTAACGTATAAGACGGGCAACAAGAGCCAAATCGCGGATGACAATGCGTTATCCTAACGAAACTAAATAATTTTTCGTTAGAATTAAATACCGGTGCACAAGGCACCAAATTTTTACTTGGACACGGCCAAGATTTTAAATATGAAATAATCTCATATTTTGAGATTTAATTTCAATACCCCTTTTAACCCCCTTACGGAAAATACGGTTAAAAGGGGTATTGAAATTAAATCTCAAAATATGAGATTATTTCATATTTAAAATCTTGGCCGTGTCCAAGTAAAAATTTGGTGCCTTGTGCACCGGTATTTAATTCTAACGAAAAATTATTTAGTTTCGTTAGGATAACGCATTGTCATCCGCGATTTGGCTCTTGTTGCCCGTCTTATACGTTAAATTTATATTTATATTACAGAGCCTTGTTAAAACTCTTATATTTGATACACGCTGGCTTAAAAAATGCGTTTGTTTACCAACATTAATATATATAACAGAGAAAAGTATAGAATCGAAAGGATCTGAATAGCTCAGCTGGAAGAGCAGTCGCCCGGCAAGCGAAAGGTCTCGGGTTCGATTCCCGATTCAGCGATTTTCGAATCTATATTTTTCTCTTGCATTCATTTATTTATTTTCCGTAGGGGGGTTAAAAGGGGTATTGAAATTAAATCTCAAAATATGAGATTATTTCATATTTAAAATCTTGGCCGTGTCCAAGTAAAAATTTGGTGCCTTGTGCACCGGTATTTAATTCTAACGAAAAATTATTTAGTTTCGTTAGGATAACGCATTGTCATCCGCGATTTGGCTCTTGTTGCCCGTCTTATACGTTAAATTTATATTTATTTTTTAGTGTTTTATTTCTTGCTCAAAAAAATTTACATTTTAAATCTGAAATAAATGTAGACGTACTTTGATAGTTGATTGTCACTAATCTTAAAAATTATCGTTTTCATATATAATATTAAATTAGATTATCGAATTATATTACAATATCGTATATCATCAAGAAGAGTCTCTAAATTAAAATAATTCAAAACAAAGCATATGTAATGTGTGCTACATTAAAATTTTAAATACTTCAGGTAAATATTTAAAAAAATATGGGGAGAAAGAGAGAGAGAGAGAGAGAGAGAGAGAGAGAAAGAGAGCATAAATAAACACGGGTAAATTCAGAAAAACATGAGATTCGTATCATTGCATTGAATGCAGCATTTCAGTATATCATGTGTTAATTTGCATATATAACGTTTAATTTGAAACAATTTTTAGAAAAGTTGCAACATTCTATTAAAATAACCTATATTTACTGATTTAGAGATCTTCATAAATGGAAATGGCAGTTAATATTTTGAATACGAATTCTGAAATAGTAGTATAGTGGTAGGTATGGCCCGTCAAAACAAACCCCCACCACCGGCCCCTCTGGCGCCGTGTCTTATCTTTCCCTCACCACCGGTGTCTGGTTTGTTATCTTTCCCCCACCACCGGCGTCTGGTTTTTCCGAGTGCGGGTGTTGTGATGAAAGGGTGTTGGGGGGAAAAAAAATGGCGACTGGCCCCGAAAAATGGGGATGAGAATTTTTTTTTTATTTTTTCTGGATTTAAATCCGGGGCCTTCGTGTTTCCGAGCAGGGTCCTAGTATGTTGAGCTAAACGAGATCTTACTAGTCTAAGGATTAGACGAGGTATTTAAGTTAAAGTTGCGTAGGGTACGGTATGGGGGATCGGGTATACGTATGGCAAGGATAGCTCGTCGAATCAAATGGTCGATATTGGACGGGGGTGGGGTGAAAACAGTTCGGGTATACGTATGGCAAAGATAGCTCGTCGAATCAAATGGTCGATATTAGACGGGGTGGGGTAAAAACATTTTGACCAAGAAAAGCGTCATGCGGTCGATCGGGGATCGGTGGCAGGTAGTGACTGACAATGCCGTAGGGTAATAAAAAGAAAAGAACACGCAAATATTTGTACATGCGAGCATTCCAACTCGTGTTGGAATGCTCGCATGTACAAATATTTGCGTGTTCTTTTCTTTTTATTACTCACGATAAAAAAAATAATACATCATCGTAGATTAGAAAAAATGCTTATTGTTGAAAAGTTGTCAGATAAAATTTTATTTTAAAATAACTCGCGGCTTAATGAAGGTGAACAGGAACATGCACGTTGAGGAAATTTCTGGAAAGAGGAAGTGAAAGAAAATCGAACAATGGTTTTAAAAGTACAAATATGGTTTATATTTAAAATATTTTTACAGAACAAAATTATACACAAACATTTCAAGAAAATATTCGTCGAATAATTATTAAAATTTACGTTTTGTTATGATTGCATGTACAATTTGTTCGAAATAAAGTGAAATTATTTCTAAAAATGTCATCTCAAAGTATACATCAAAAAATGTTAAATTTTTCAGCTGGGTGCGTACATTACGTTCTATTTCCTTACTGTTACCTCTGATCGTGAGTTTCACGATACTGTTATTGATGTTACCGTTGACAGGAAGATTTAACTGTATTTCGTTAATTAAATATCAAGCACATTCGTTGACATTAATTGAAATAAAATTTAGGCGATTTAAATTAGCGTTCACATAATCAACTATATTTTCTACACCTTGAAAAGTTGTTCTCTGCATGATTATCGCAATGTTGTAAGTTTTACGTTTCTTCGCCTTTGGTTCGTTTGCGTTCGCATCCTCCGCAGTTTCGGAAGAAAGATCTTCTTGCTCGTTTTCACGATATGTTATTAGTATGGCTCTAGCACCATATGCGGTAGTGAAATTTATAATTATCTTGTTAAAGATGATCGAGCTCAAATTAATTTTATCACCGTTTAAGTAGTTCGACATCGTTTCCATCTTATTTTAATATACAGAAACGTTCAAATAGACGACTAAGAAAAATCAAATTTGCGATTGGAATGATTGTAAAACATGAACATAAAAAAAATGAAAGTCAGGAATCTGCAAACAGGATTTCCGGTGTAATAATAGGTTGGCACAAAAATAAATATAGCCATGAAAAAATGTTCGCCAGCAACGAACAGCAGCGCAAAGTATACTATCCCTGCTCTATGACTTTCAATACTTCTTGTAATTATGAGAATGCAAAGAAACAACCACATTACATAATACTTACTCAAAAGAACACAATTTGTTACCTAAATAAAGGTATGAAAATCATTGATACTCATCTTGTTTTTGAAATCCCAAGTAACACATAAAGCTTTAAAACGTCTGCGATAACGTTGTCGTAGCTTAAACTGCAGCATTTTTGTCTACCACTGCTACTGCGACAACATCATTATGACGTTTTGAGAAAGTTGTAACAGCAAAAGTGGGACAACATTTTTAAGCTTTGAAAATGATGTCACAGCTATATGGTTGCACAGCTATTTTGCTGTAAAGACGTCATCACAGTCATATGGTTGCACAGCTATTTTGCTGTAAAGACATTGTCACAGTCATACGGTTGCACAGCTATTTTGATGTAAAAACGTTGTCATAGCTACATTACAGCAATCGGAATAAGCAATACAAATAACGGATAATTAATATTCAAGCAATACAAATAATGGATAATTAATATTCAATAAAAGTTAAATTTTAATTTTAACATTCCGTAAAAAGGTTAAAAAAATATTTAAAAATTTTTTTTTCCTTTAATTGGGATTGAACTTATGTCAACCCGAAACCTTCGCTTCAAAAGCTTAGATTAAAAAAAATTAATTAATTATTGCAAATAATTACAATTTATAACTTACATATAAGTATACTAGTAATACGGACACAAATTCATACAAATACTATGATTACAGAATTATATACTATCCTTAAGTAATAAGTTTAGATTCGCAATAAGTGAACGCATGGATCCGCTGACCATCGCTGATACATACTAAATTTAACATAAAATTGAAAGTCATGTTACTCTTTGTTATAACATACAAATTATAGCCAGATTACAGCTATTTTAGTTGTAATCTGGCTGTAATTAACACGTGCGCATAAACTTTGCTATTACATACAAATTACAGCCAGATTACAGCTATTTTAGCTGTAATTTGGCTGTAGTTCGCACGCGCGCATAAACTTTCCACATGGTGATCTACCTTAACCTAAAATTTGACCATGCTGTGTGTTGCCTGTATTAAAAAATAAAAATGTTTATCATTGTTGAAACTATTGAAGATGGTGAAAAAAACTTGTGTGTTGTGCCCGAAAGTTGGGAAAAAAACGAAATTTTATATTGGCCACCAGAACAAAAAGGATTAAATCTTAGAAGAGATGATAGTGTTTTACCCGATTTTAATAATTTGTCGAAACAAAAATCTTAAAAAGAAAAAATTTTGATACGTTTCAAGCTGCTATTAACGTAGAAAAATTTTTAAGTCGATTTGACGATACCGAGGACAAAGAAAGGTAAGTAAATATATGTTAAAAATTATTTGCAATATAGGTTAATATGTACATAAAACTGTACCTTCAAATGAAATATTCGTTCAATATACGGGTGAGTGCTTCAAAAAATAACAGCAAATAATTTTTTTGATATATTTAATTTAATTAAAGATTTTAAATAATGCATCATTGTTTTATGTAATCATCTTTTTCAATGCAATTTTTATAACATTGTGCTAACTGCTTTATTCTGTTTAAAAAAAGTTTTTCATTGTGCCTTTAGTCAGGAATGCATCACTCCTTTGATCTCAACATCATTCTCAAATCTTTCAAAACGTACTTGCAAAAAATTACATTGAAAAGGAAGATGATTATGTAGAACAATGACATATTATATTTGTCATTTTTAATTGAATCCAATATATAAAAAAATTATTTACTGTTACTTCTTAAAGCACTCACGTATATTTTTGAAAAAATTTTGAATATCAAATATCTAAAATTTACTTGAAACAATATTTGTTTACAGTTATTTAGCACAGAATTCTTCAAAACAGACACAGTCTTCACAGAAGAGGAATATTGATTTTAATAATTTAATGACAAACAATAATATACAAACAATAATAAATAACAACGTAGATACTGAACTAACTTGTTATAGCCCGAAAGGCTATAATTACAAGTGAACAGATATAAAATCCGCATGAAGACCGCTGATGCAGCAGCGGGCCGGAAACCGCGAAGACGCAAGCTAAGAGCTTCATCTATTGAACAGCTCTTAGCTCAAAATCTAGCCGCGTTTGCAAAAGCTATGCACCAATCGGGTGCCTGTCGCCAGGCACCCCTTCCAAATGAAATAATGAAAAACCGAGTTCACGTAAGAACTCGGGAGTGAACAGAGAGCGAGTTGAATTAGACCAACCTACCGAGACACATCGAGGATAACTCCCGACTCGTAATCAGACGAGTCGTTATTTAGCTAAAGTCAGAATAAATCTAGAGTCGCGTTAAACGAACGAAAAAGAGAAACGAAGTTACCAGATGTTTTTTAAATAACCATACGCCGAGTCTTGTTAAGATTATATATATACCAATATACTTATATATATATATATATATATTGAATAAAGAAGTAATACTACATTAAACAAGACTAAAATCTACGGAGAAACCCCGACGATTCAGAAGTCCACTTCCTAATCCGGCAACATCCCTTCTGTGTCTCACGCGAGGCACAACAAACTAAAAATGTAGAAATTAATCACAGTGATAATATTCTAATCTCTGTACAAATTCCACAAAATTTACAAGATTCGGAAATTGCATTAGAATTTATAAATGCAACTTTAATTAAGGATAATGGAATTTCTACATTGACCATGAAGAATTCCCTGAAATTGTTAGACGTTGTTGAAAGTAAGTGATTAAATATTTATGTATTTATAATTTTAATTTGTATATTATATCTATATATATAAAAATATTATTATCTATTTAATATTATATAACACATTTTTAAATGTTTTCTTTTTCAGTAGAAGAAAAATTAAACACAATAAATTCAAATCTGGAAAATTTGAATAATTATATTCATCGAGAAATATCTAGCGCTAAATGTCAAATTTGATAAACTAATCGATCTTTTGATTAAAAATCAAAGCAACATTATTGAGAAATCCGAAAATGATGCATTAAAAAACGAAAACCTCGAAAGAGATATACAACAAATAAAACCACTAGCAATAGAATCGGATATTAATAATTTAGAAAAAAAACTGTGCAATAAAGAATTCAAATTGGCATTTGTGTAAGTTTCTATACTTTCAATATTGTATAAATAAATACTAAATAATATATAAATAAATACTAACATAACTAATATACTGATATAAATAATATAACTAATATACTGATATAAATAAATATTAATACTCTAATACTAATGTTTTAGATAAAAGTGATGAGTGAAATTGGAGGCACTACTGGTCAGAAGGATGGAAATAAAATAGCATATTTATTGATGGATCGACTATTTGAAAGACAACTGTTAACTCAGTGTTTATGGACTGGGTCTACAAAAAAGAAAGAAGAAAAAAATAACAAAATTGCTTTTTTCAAGTACAATCAAATAATTGAAGCAATTTATAAAATTATACACTTAGCCGACTTACGTTATACGATTGATGATAACATTGCTTTTTTGAAACGAATTCTTAAAAAACAGTGTTAGCCGAAGCAAGCAGCTTCAAAAGCAACAGAAGTAAGTAGATATTAAGGAATTTAAATATATAATTTGGAAATATAATTTTTAAAAGTACACATACATATTTATTTGTAATTATTTATAATCATTTTTAGTAAACAAAATAAAAATTCTGAAGAAGCTAATGATAATGAATATGATAACAATGTGATGAGAATTCTTGAAGGTGGTAACATTTACGATGAAAATATAGAGAAAGAAACAACCGAAAATAGTGATGGAATTTAATTATTGTCGCTACTGTTTAAGTAAATAATGGTAATATTAATGAAAAATTTTGATTTATTATAAGATCAATCTTTATTTTTATTATACATACATGATGCAATTTTAGTAAGGGATATATTTTATTACTATATAAATTACAAAATGTTTAAGTTTTTTGGTTTATTTAAAACGTTTTATTTAAAGCAATTTAAAAAAGTTATTTAATGTTTATTTACATAATTATAATAATTTTTAATTATAAAAAGTTTGAAATATTACTGTTATATAATAATGATAATATAAAACAAGATATTAATATATAAAGATATTATAATATAAAATAAGATATTTATGTGTGTGATCTGTTTGGCGTTTAACTATGTGTTTAATTTGCTACATAAATCCAAAGTATGTATTAGCGGGAAAAATACAGTATCTTTGTGATATTCTATTGCCACTAATTTACATTTAATGTCTTTTATATTATACCATTTGGGTACATGTTCCTTGCGGTTTGAACAAAATATATTTAAATAAGATGATGCAATCGGCGTTTCAAAAAAATTACTTACTTCTTTCAAACACAAACCAAATATATAAATTTTATTTTCAAAACTCGTCACGTTTTTCAAACCAATAATTTTATTATGTGATAAATTAGAAGGCCAACTTGACGAGCTATAAGGTATTAATTACAATTTTTTATTATTATACCAATTAAAAGTATGTGTAAAATTTACAATATGCTCAGAAACCACTGATTGGAACGACACAAAAATCCTAGATAACGAAAAGAATTATTATAAAAGGTTGATATCGGAAATGATATACATTAAAGAAGAAAAAAACAGTATCAACTTAAAAAAGGACACTGAGCGTCTTGACGGTTCTTATTTTGATATTTTAGAAAAATTGTCTATGTCATCTTAAGATACGGATATATATGCAGCGCGCTGACATTGCAAGTTACAGATATTGATTGTTTCTTAAAAAGTACACATAGTGATAATGTTATTTAAAAAAAAAGATTTTAAAGAAGTGTTAAAGTTGCGACACAAATGTAAGTTATCACTATTTATTAAAAATCTAATACTTAATATTCGGGCTAACATATTAATTGTTTCACAGTGTTTCTACAAATTATAACAGCATGAACTACAGAAATCTGATGTTTGAGATTAGGCGCTTTAACTCAAGTTAATAAGCATGAATTTTTACTGCGTTGTTCATAATATAATCCTATAGATGTTATATGTATAATAAGTTCGGTTTTACGAAATGATTTAATTCTTTGACATATTAGCATAGCGACAATAATATTGAAAAAGATTGTCGTACAGTCGAAACGTTTATCAGTTGTAACATTATAATATGACGTATAATAATAAAAAATTGTAATTAATACCTTATAGCTCGTCAAGTTGGCCTTCTAATTTATCACATATTTTAATTGCATACAAGCCGAATTTTATTTTGCATTATATAACAATAATTTTATTTTTTTTTGTCAAGAACCATTTGTTTCTATCTTCATTTGTCAGTGTTATTCCGTCCATTAATTCGACTTTGTAAAAAAAATGCTCATATTTATTTTGATCACAATTATTGCTAGAATTTTTATTTTTTAAGATAGGAAATTTTTTATTATTATAATTTGGAGTTTGTATTAAATTCATTTCAAAAATTTGTCGAGCCATTTGCGGTAATGGCTTGTTTCCTGTCCGGAGCAATTTTTTAATTTTTTGTAAACAATTTTTAAATGGATATGCATTGAAGGTAGACAAAACGCCGAAATCCTTTATTTTATCAACTAAATGGCAAAGATTATGTACGTTGCTGCTAATAGAATTTATACCGTAATTTTAAAATGTAATGTTCTATAAAAGTTTTAAATAACTGATCTGCTACATGTAAATAGTTTGAATATGACTTGCTAGAACAAATTACAACACCACAAAAAAATAACATAAATGTTGATATATTTCTTTGGATAGATAATCTTTCAATATAACAGGACCTAGGTATAAACCAAAGGTTCGATACTCTGTCCCTTTCTAAAATTTTAAACAATCAAGTCCTCTAACAGCTCGATGAATTTTACTTGGCATTCTACACCGAAGGAAAAAATTAGATATCGATTTAGTTACATTTGCAGACCATTTAGTTTTTAAGCCCAAAGTTCCATATACGTAGCCAGTTAATAAACGTTTTATTATACCTAGATCTAATAAATGCAATGAATCGGATACCGGAATACTTTTTATCATGTCAATTGGAAGTTTTTCCAAAGGTGTATTCATTTTATGATGATCTGAACCGGTTCTGTTGCGAAAAGATGCATCAGTTCTTCTAGGCATGTCTATGCGTGGAAAACTTATTCGATGATCTTTATGATAATATTCACCCGTAGTCATACATTTTAGACACAAATTATAGCCATTAAAATTAACAGTACCTGTAAAAAAGATTATAATAAAATTAAATATAATTGTTTAGAAAAAGTATGCACACTATAAATATTGTAAAATATTCAGTACACTTAATTATTCTAATAATATTTCTATTTATTCTATTTTATTGTCTCTAATAATAAATTTTCTCTGTAATCTATTTTCTCTGTAACTTATTACCTTTAATAAAAGATCTGGCAGGAGTATCACATATGAAGCATCGAATATGTATACTAATTTTATATCTGTTGATGATAATGCCATTATTTAAAATAATTAATAATTCGTTGACAAAAGGAGTTAAAAACTCATCAGGAGTTGGAGGTTTACTTTCTCCGCAATAAATTCCAATAATCATAGGTTCAATATTCGAATCATGTATTGAAAACAATATTGGCCAAAACTGCATCTTTGAATTATTGTGAATTGGTAATCCATCGATATTAAAATTGAGTGCAATATCCATCGAGTTTTTTACATTAGATAAACACTTTTTAAGACAAGTCTGTAGTCCATTGTGCCAATATTGTCCGTTTCCCATCCTTATAGTATTCACTAACCTTGGTGTTTCCAATAGTGTCCTTGGATCTCGAGGCATATGTGGTATTTTTGACTCAATTAAAATATTCAGTAATGCCTTTAGTGCATTATGGCATATACTAAATGTCAGTGCCTATTCTTTTACTGCCTCTCGTATATCAATACACTCGTCCTTTAGATCTTCACGTATATTGTCATTATCTGATGATTCAGTATCACAATAGCTCCAACAATCAAAATTTACATTTTTGTTTTTATTTTTATTATGCGATATATTATGCGGTAAATCTTCAAACAAAACAGATGCTTCTGTTAATCTTTCAACATTTTGTACTAAATTTGATATTGAAGCGATAGATTTCTCATCCGGTGTTTTATCTCTTCCAAAATTTGATTTTACACTATCAGTTTTCTTTATGTTCTGTTCAATTTTTATGTAAAACGTACTATTTTTTTTGAATTTTTGAAATTTTTGTAAATTGTTTAATAGTGTTTTTTTTATCTTGAAGACTTTTATTCACACTCTATATAATCTCAAAAACAAAATGGTTCAAACTAGTTTTCAAATTTTTTAATGTCATGATATAATTTTCATTAATATTAATACAGCTAAAATCGCTGTGGCTGCATTTTGGATTTTCGGATCGTTATCACAGCGACTTTGCAGCTATAAATACAGCTAAAATCGCTGTGGCTGCATTTTGGATTTTCGGATCGTTCTCACAGCGACTTTACAGCTATAAATACAGCTAAAATTGTTGTGGCTGCATTTTGGATTTTCAGATCGCTGTTACAACGACTTTACAGCTATAAATACAGCTCAAATTGCTGTGGCTGCATTTTGAATTTTTGGATTGTTGTCACAGCAACTTTTTAGCTATAAATACAGTTAAAATTGCTGTGGCTGCATTTTGGATTTTTAGATCGCTGTTACAACGACTTTACAGCTACGAATACAGCTCAAATTGCTGTGGCTGTATTTTAAATTTTCAGATCGTTGTCACAACGACTTTACAGCTATAAATACAGCTCAAGAAATGGCTCTCAGTCCCGGGCAGGTGTTAAATTACCAGAGGGTGCGAAGAATTTTCCGGCTTGACATGGTCGGAACAAAATACAGAATTGCAACTTGGAACGTGCGCTCCTTATTCATTGCGGGGAAACTTGCAAATGCAATGAAAGAGATGAATAGAATGAAGATTGATATACTGGAAATAAGCGAAGCAAGATGGACCAATAGCGGAACATGACACCACAAAGGTTCAATCTTTTACTATTCCGGAAGATCAGATAGTCAACATAAGAACGGGGTAGGCATACTAGTCAGAAATACAGTAAAGAAATTTGTCAAGAACGTAGTTGCTTACTCAGACAGAATAATGATGATCCAACTCGAAGGTAAGCCAGTAAATATAAACATTATACATATTTACGCACTAACAGCGGATAAAGCGAAAGAGGACATCGATAACTTCTACGAACAACTGAGAGAAATATTAAGATCTGTGAAAACACACGAAATTAAGATGATTATCGGTGACTTCAACGCTAAAGTAGGTAGAGAGATAACTGAGGGAGTAACAGGTGGATTTGGCTTAGGAGCCAGAAATGAGACAAAAGAATTGCTCGTCCAATTCTGCAAAAAAGAGGACCTTGTCATAAAAAATACCTATTATGACCTTCCCCCAAGACGGTTATATACCTGTAAGTTCCCCCAGGATAAGGACACGCACATCGTAAGAAATCAAATAGACTACCTAATCATAAATAAGCGTTTCCAAATCAACATCAAAAGAGTGGCAGCCTATCCAGGAGCCGACATAGGATCGGATCATAACCCGGTGATCGCCGATTTTAGATTTAGATGAAAGCTAATTACACAAAAAACGAAAGGTGCGCGGCTAAACATCCGGGCATTGAAAGAAAACGGATACAAGGAACAAGTAAAAGACAGGATGGAGAGCGCGTGGTAACGGAGAGAGGACATGCAGAGGATGAGCGTGGAGGACCAATGGACGAGCATTAAATTGAATATACAAAGATCCGCAGAGAAGGTGATAGGCTATGAGAAGAGAGAAATGAAAAAATCATGGATGACTGAAGACATACTCAATTTAATGGAGGAGAAAAAAAGAGCGAAGAACAAGGAACGAGAATATAAGAAAATCCACCAAAGAATAAGACGAAAAATAGAAGTAACAAAGAGCAAATGGCTAGTCAAACAGTGCAAAGAAGCTGAGAGCATGCACGTGGTGCATGACTCTTTTCATTTTTATAAAAAACTGAAGGAAATAACAAACACCCTTAGGAAAACAAGTATAACATCGTTAAAGAAGAACAACAAGATACTAACAGATGCACAAGAAGTTCAAGACACATGGAAGGAGTACATTCAGGACCTCTTTGATGACAACAGAACGCTGCAACCAACGGACAATAATAACAAACTATCTGGCCCGCCCTTAATGGTTTCTGAGGTAAGATATGCGCTCTCAACGTTAAAGGATAGGAAGGCACCTGGACAGGACAACATCCATGCGGAAATAATGCTAATTAATGCGGAACAATTGTGTGCTCTATTCAATAAAATATATGATACCGGCGACATCCCCTTGGACTGGTTGGTTTTGACCTTTGTTGCTATCCCTAAGAAAGCAAATGCTACAACATGCGAAGAACATAGACTCATCAGCCTCATGAGTCACGCCCTCAAAGCATTCCTTAGAGTCATACACGGTCGGATCTTCAGGAGATGTGAAGAAAATAGTGAAGAAGCATAGTTTGGTTTTAAGAACGGACTGGGCACGCGGGAGGCCCTTTTCTGCATGCAGTTGCTGGTTCAGAAGTGCTATGACCAACAGAAAGATGTGTTCATATACAATACTTTATTCATTACCAAAAAGCCTTCGACAGTGTGCGTCATGACTTGTTGATGCCGCTGTTGGATGAGATTGGTCTCGATGGCAAGGATATCAGGATAATTCATAGACTATACTAGGATCAAACAGCGGAGCTGTGGATTATTTAAAATTAATAAAACATGAAAAGTAGGCCAAATATACGAGCCGAAACAATTTAGATGTAAGAATAATTAAAAATTTCTACGCGTGCGATTATCTAATTCTGTTTCACGCTTTTATTTAATTTTATTTTGAGCTTTACTGTCAAACTATTAATAATCCTCATGATGACAACTGCTCAATGCTACGAATATAATGCAAATCGAGACAACCAATTAGCATCGCGAAAAAGCGATAACAATAAACTTTGAGAAATGCGATTATCGACTTTATACATGCCTTTTTTAGAAATAGATATTTATTAATTTACAGCCTCGTCTCTTTTTCAAACTCAATTTATAAAAATATTTTATTATTTCTTCTAGTTTATTCTAATCCCTTTATTAATTTAGTTATTCTGTTTATTTTATTTATCACATGTATTTATTATATATGTGTTACAATATATTTAATAAATTTTATTATTTCTCGTTTCACTTTATTACTTAATCGTAGTTATCATTGATTTATTCTTTATTTACATTTTTTATTTTTAATTTAGACGCTCTGACTTTAACAACTGGATGGGTCGAAAATAGCGAAATAGGTCATTATTTTTGTACATTCAAAGGCACGCATTACGTACCAAATAAAATGATGGCAAAATTTTTTCCACGCGATGCCGCTATAATTGAAAAAAAAAAAAACAATATCAAATATGGTAAACAAGTGGCTATCTGAAAACGCAAACGCAGTAATTAAGAGATTAACAAGTATTTATTGTAAATTCAATGTACGCCCTTCTGTTTGATATATAATACTCATTATAAATGTATCATATCAAGAAGAAAGACGT
Organism: Nylanderia fulva; assembly: GCF_048542155.1. NCBI lineage: Eukaryota > Metazoa > Arthropoda > Insecta > Hymenoptera > Formicidae > Nylanderia > Nylanderia fulva. The sequence goes on from NW_028189272.1 coordinate 18,199, forward strand.
ACATTGTAATCTGTTTTTTGAATCATCTTCAGCGCAATTAAATACTAAAACAAAATAATAACACTAAGAACGTATATATTTGAGAATCGCCAGACAGAATTTAAAAAAGGTAAATATCTTCTCTCGACCGTACTGGCAAATATTATTTATTCAATCACAATGTTTCGACCCTTCTTTGAGTCCTTATCAAGTGATCTAGATATACATAGACCGAGATTAATACATTAAAAAAAAAAATAAAATTACTTTACCAACAATATTACAAAATTATAAAAAGAAAAAGAAGCGAGACTTACTTGTAAAATTAAAAATAAAATTATAATTCTAAGATGTCAAGAACAAACATAGTGTCGGTTTGACAACACATCAAAACTCTTAGACGAGTTATTGGAGACTAAACGACCTTTATTATTTTGTCGTAGATATTACTTAGATTGTCAGTATCCTTTTGTAAATTAATAGCGTTATTATTTCCCTTAATAAAGAACATTTCAGCGATTTCTCTTTTTCTTACGTGTTTTTCACTATGCAAGATAACAGGTGAAGTCCAGTCAAAATCGTGATCGAATTCAATTTTATGTTTGCTGATAACTGATAAATTACTCGAATGCATTTTAATGTTGCTAAAATGTTTCTTTACACGTGTACAAAGATGTCTTTTTGTTTGTCCGATGTATGACACGTTGCAATCCCTACAATTAATTTTGTAAACCACTTCAGTTTTTTTATCTGTAGGCAGTCTACCCTTGCCGAGTGTGATCAAATGATTCGGCTTTTTAGGAACATTATGAACAACATTAAATCCGATATTTTTAAAACTTCGATCGATATTGCCTAAGCTATTAACATAAGGTAGTGAAATGAAAGGAGACTTATCAACAATATTTCGCTCATTACTCGATTCATTCATGTTTCTGTGTTTTAAAAAATTAATCCTTTGTTTAACCCAACGATCGATTACATGTTTAGGAAAGCAGTTATTAAATAAAATCTGTTTCACGATATTAATATTCTCGTCGTGAAACTGGTCATTAGATAAAAGAATCGCGTGATCTACAAGATTAAAGATTGTGTTCATTTTATATTTAAAAGGGTGGTTGGAAAAGAAATTTATATATCTGTTCGAACACGTTTCCTTCCTGTACCAATTTGTTACAAGCTTTCCACTTGACCGAGAGATCGTTGTATTCAAAAAATTAAGACATCCGTCTGATTCCGTCTTAAATGTAAAGGTTAAACGGTGGTGATAGTTATTAAAAATATCAATTATTTCATGGATTTTTGTCTTTGGAATAGCGAAAATATCGTCAACATATCTATAATAAGTCGGAACATTAAAACTAAGTCGACTTAAACACTGCGTTTCAAGATCAACCATCACCATGTCTGCCAAGATGGGTGAGAGAGGAGATCCCATGGGACTGCCAAAGATTTGTTCATAATATTGTTCATTAAAGCTAAAACTAGTAGAATCTAAAATAAATTCGACGGCATATAAGAACTGAGCACGACTGAAATTCGTGTTTTGAGAAATGTCACTTCATCGTTTCTCAATAGCGCGTAAAACCAATTCTTTTGGAATATTAGTGTATAGGGCGGTCACATCTAAAGAAATCAAAGTATTATTGAAAAATAATAACACATTTTACGTCACATCTAAATATTGAAAGATTTTAAAATGCTAATTTCAAAGTATCAAACAATGTAATAAAATTTTTAAAAAATGTCAAGTACCCCGCCCCCTCTCCTTAATTTGATTGCACGGTTCAAAGAACATTAAAAATCTTTATAACTTTTATTTCAAACATTTTTTATATCTTATACTGTTTCGACGGTATTAGCTCAGAAATAAAAAAATACAATTTTTTTTCAAGAGGGTGTTTTACCCCTTAAATGTCGAGATACGCAGCTAAAAAAATACAGGTCTAATATTTTTCAATGCTCTAAAACATACTCCAAGTTTATTGAAATCGGTGAGTTTTACTTCCGACCGTTCCCTTGTAAGAGTTATCTAATATTATTAATTATTAGAATATCTTGTCAGAAACAAAATTTTAGCTGTAATAAATCATTGGAACGATACGAGATGAAGAGTGACAAGGGATACAAAAACGGACATTATTTCTGATTGTAAACAAGATGTAACATATAAATCAATCAAACTATCTCAAGCACACAAATTTAAATCATTCTCAGGTTAATATTTAATTTTATTAATATAGATTTTTTTATCTAAACAACTTTCAACCATAATTATTTAATGTTTTGTGTTGATATTTCAATTTTCTTTAATGTTGATAATCCTTTTTAATATTAATAAATATAATATTATTAATATATATAAATAAATATAATATATATAAATTTGGCGGTAATCTTAACTCGCCCAATCGAAATAAATTTGATACGCGAAATTGCATTGTGTTACCTTACATTAAAGATCTTAGCGAGAATATTACGCGTTGCATCAATAAAAGTGGAATTGATGCTTTGTATACTGTCCCAAAAAAATTGGACACGTTGATAAAAAGAGGTAAAGATGGGATCGAAAACTTAAAAAGAACTGATGTTGTTTATAAAATTGATTGTGCGAATTGCGATTCGGCTTATATAGGACAGACAAAGAGACATTTAGAAACGCGCATTAAAGAACATAGAAATAACATAAAAAAAGACAAGACATTGCATTCTGTCGTTAGTTTACATCGGACTTGCAACGATCATGAGTTCCGTTGGGATTCTCCGGTGATTCTGCATGAGGAAAAACAGACAAGAAAAAGAGAAATTGCAGAAATGTTTTACATAAAAAAACAAGGAAAAAGTATTAATTTACAGAAAGATACGGAGAATTTCAGTGGGATTTATGATCGTGTTCTTGACGTTATTTAAGTCGTTTTATATTTATTTTTACTTTTAATTTTATTTTTATTTTTATATCCACCTATTTATTTATTTTTATTTATTTGACTTTATTATGACGATTTAAATTACGAAAGACACATTTAGTTTCGTCTCTATCTTCTTAACGCTTAGTGACTAAGATTCTTGCGAACAGTTAACATCTATTTAATATGTGCTTACTTCTGTCAGTCTTGCATTGTTCATCAAAACAAGCGTTAACATTGTCGGTAGTTTGCATAGAAGTTGATTTACTGTTTTAAATTTGGTATGTAACACATTTTTGTTTTTAAATGTATAATTAATTGTTGCGAATAAGTGTATTAAATTATAATTATTTTGATGGAACTTTTTATAGATGTACTTGAAAAGGGCTGCAATGACAGCCGAAACGTGGTTGTATTTCAAATAATTATTTATAATAAATTATTGCCAGTCTGGTCGACTTTAAACATTGAGGAGTGGTTTTTTATAAATATAATATTATTGCTGAAAAAATTTTGTATAAATTTATAAAGTTTATTTTAATCATTGATTTTATGAAGTATTTTGTAAAATCTTATTAAAAGGAAATAATAGCGTATAATATGTTCAGAGTTTAAACCTTTTTAATGAATATGTGTAAGAAATATTTATAGTTTTAATATATATTTTATATATATTTACATTTTATTTTATATTTTCCAAGTATATTTATTTTATATTAAATATAAAACTTTATAATTATCTTAGAAATTATTAATTCAGCCTTTCATCGTCTTACACATTATTAAAAATCACCTTATTCGCACATGCCAAATGAAAAAATTGACACATAGATAAAAAAACAAAATAATATTAAATAATTCTAATTTTTTTCTTAACTCTTTCCATTCCTGTAAATAATAAGCAAGATTTTAGGAAGTAAAGAATATATTTTTACGACAACAAAAAAATTGAGAGATTCCACTGATCATAAAAATCAAAATCATAATCAAAATTTTGGTCCCTTTTTTACTCAACATCTTGGCCGGAGGTATATGTATATAATTGACAAGAGACAGATTTATATTTGCTTTCTCTAAATAAAAGCCATGTATTTTGCACGACAGGTCTGACACCGGTATGCAATACCTGAAAAAGAATGAAAGAAATCTTATTATTACCGAAAAGAAAGAAAGAAATTCTTTAAGTTAGTCAGAGTTGGGAAGTAACGCGTTACTTGTAACGCCGTTACTGTTACTTTTTTTTAGTAACGAAGAGATAACGACGTCACTTTTCATTATCTGTAACGATAACAATAACGTCGCTACAATTTTTCGCTAACGCTAACGATTTTAACGTTACTTTTATCTTTACTTTACACGGCAAAACAAACCGCTTAGTAGCGAGTAACAATCGAACGTGATTGATTCTTACTTTTAGAACCAACAAATCTATGTCGAGTGTTATAGTGTTGATAAGATGACAAAGGCAACTCATCAATCGTTCTGCTTAATGCGGCCTCTATAAGTAATAGAGTTAAATTGGTTGATCGGAGAAAAGAGAAAAATAGCCGAAAACTATATTTAGAAGAATTATTGGGAATTCAATTCGATGAAATTACTGTAAACATAGATAAAACTGACGATAATTAAGATAATTTTTTTTTAGTTTCACGAACAAATGGATGAACGGAGAAGAGCTACAACAATATTTAAAATCGAAATCGTGTAATGTTGAAATGTTACACAATTTTCCTAAACTTAAAACTTCATTAATTACAACACTGCACTGCCAAGTAGTGCATCAGTCGAAAGATTATTTAACGTTAGCGGTAACATATTAAAGCCGCAAAGATGCAATCTAAATGATGATTCCATGGAACATCTATTGCTTTTAAAAATAAATAGAACATTTTGGTAAAATGTCTTTATTTTAAGTTTGAACTTTAGTAAAATTTATTAATAATAAGAAAAATAATTTAAATTAATGTTTATGTATTTTATATGCAAGATTTGAATTTATATTTTATATTTTATATTATATGTATTACAATATATTCAATATATTTAAGTACTATATTATAATTATAGAGTATATTTGTAATATTATAAATTAAAAAGTTACAAAATATAAATTTTTTTGCATTATTTTAATATTGCTCTTATGAATATAATAATATATTTTAATTATATTAATTTAATATTAAATATCAATAGTATATAATAAATAAGCATTAGATAATTTTTTTATGTAAGATTCGGTAAATTTACGGTTTGTCCGATTCGATTGATATTTTTTTGGTTTAACAATGCTTGTAGAATATATTAAATAAATTTCTGATTCTAACATTTTATTTAATGCTCGTTATACTGGCCTTTTTTACTATATTGATTGTTTCAATAAATAAGCATTTTAAACAAAGTAACGAAAATAGGAACGATTCGTTACTTCTTGAGTAACGGTAACGATAACGAGTTACTTTTTAAAATCAGTAACGGTAACGATAACAAGTTACTTTTTACAAGAAATAACGGTAACGGTAACGATCGGAGTTACTTTTATGAAGTAACGCGCGCGCGCGCGCGCGTTCCCAACTCTGGAGTTATTAATAAATCTTAATGTTTCAAACAAAAAAACTTTTGTAAAAAAATAAAAACTTGAGAAAATGATTATGTTTCAAACAAAAAAACCTTTGTAAAAAAATAAAAACTTGCGAAAATGATTGTTACATATAAATACATCCTAAAAAAATCATAAAAATGAAAAGGTCAGGCCATGTTCAAAAGAAGGTACTCAAAAATTTAAACGATCTAATAATAAATTATCACGAAAAGTAACTGATATGTTATTCAAGGTGCCACTTCAAAGTGAACATACGTAAAGTGTATATTATCTAAATTTAGTAATAATATATTACCATGAAAAGTAACTGTGATATTTTATTCAAGGTGCAAGTTCACATTGAATATACATACATATAAGTAAAACTGATTACAATTTGATTCTAGAAAATAAGTGCGATATGTTATTCTTAATGCACAAAATATAATAGTCGTTTATAGAGATTTGATTTGAAATTCATATTCATAGAGCTTTTAAAAATACGTTGAATCTTTATTCTAATCTAATCTTCTTCTAATGTAATACTTTTCGTATTTCAAATGTTGTAGTAATTATTCTGTAAGAGCTTCGACATTATTTCTAAATGGACATCGAGAAACATCATAGTTTTTTAAGAGCAGGCCGCCATGTTATTTTTCTGAGTCATTAACAAATTGGTACTCTGGAATTACGAGCAATTATTTTTCATTGTACGGGCTAGTATGAATTTCAAATCAAATCTCTATAAACGACTATTATATTTTGTGCACTAAGAATAACATATCGCACTTATTTTCTAGAATCAAATTGTAATCAGTTTTACTTATATGTATGTATATTCAATGTGAACTTGCACCTTGAATAAAATATCACAGTTACTTTTCATGGTAATATATTATTACTAAATTTAGATAATATACACTTTACGTATGTTCACTTTGAACTGGCACCTTGAATAACATATCAGTTACTTTTCGTGATAATTTATTATTAGATCGTTTAAATTTTTGAGTACCTTCTTTTGAACATGGCCTGACCTTTTCATTTTTATGATTTTTTTAGGATATCACTTACTTTTTAAAGTACAGATATATAGAGCAGCTTTCTAGTAATTCAAGTATCACAAATATATGTATTTTCGATTCTTATCACATAACTTTGTATAAGTAACAATTTATGCAATATAGTTCAAAATAATTGAAATATATGGTATAAATGTACATATATAAAATATATAATTATATTATAGTATACATATATATATATTTTATTTAATCATATATGTAAATGTTTGTATAATTGTAATAACTTTTAACGATACATTGCACATTTATTTCAATTGCAACAGAATGAATTTATATTTTTGTATGAATATTGAAAATAAAGAATGGGCCCCTCCATCGCCCATTCTCGTGAGAACGCAACCATATATTTTTCTTCGTCTCTCCGATTTTAACACGACATACATATTTCTGTCTGATAATTTTTTTCTGCATGATACTTTTTGAAATGTCATGAAGCCTAGGTCAAATTAGAAACTTATTGCACTCGTTTTAATGCAGCGCTTACAGCAGCTTTTATACAGCGCTAGAACAGTTGATGTTTTAATGTAGCGTTTACGGCAGCCTTTATACAGCGCCAGAGCAGCCGATGTTTTATTTCGGCGCTTACGGCAGCCTTTATACAGCGCCATTATTTAATCTGTTCTAAGAACAATATGTATGCTTCTTGTGCTCCTTTGGGCCATTTTTTCTTGAACACTTCCATATCATTAGAGTAATACCATTCCGATTTTGTGTCAGCTCTCAACATACACGTGTATTGACCACGATTCATTTCTTCACCTTCGTGAAATATAGCGCTTATTACCTTGTACTTTTTTTTATTAATCGTGATATTACTCGTCGGCACGGCGTTAATCCGATTGTTGATAATTTTTTTAGAAGCACCGTTTACAAAAGTATATAAATTGAGTTGTATTACTACGACGGATAAAGTTGATTCGATTACGGTTTTCTTTTTCAACACGGTACCCTTACATTCGTTACAATTGCCGTTTATCGTTTCCCATTTAGAAAATTCTACATTAATCAAACTTTGTAGAGTGACACCTTTTTTCCTTTTTAATGTCGAATGTATAGGTAATATTAGCAAACTACTGCTTTCCAGCTTAGTTACATTGTAATTACATTTGACATTGGAGCAACATGTTACGTGCTTTAATTCGAGTTCTAATACATCATTGATGTCGAAATACGTCGACATTAGAGCCGTAAAAAATTCCGAAACATCTTGTTGTGTTCGTTCCTCGAAGCGTTTTCCGACAGATCTTCTAACCGCTTGAATGTTGCAATATTTACGTTCACCATACGCGCAGATAGCATCAGTCAATGCATTCGATGCTTTATTTTTCAGTATTTGTTGCCTAATACGTACGCAATGAAACGCACATTGTAATATTACATTAGCGTAACACGAAACAGCATCGTTATTGCAAAGGCCATATATTTTCCACGTAACTATACTTTCTGGTTCCTCACAATCATAATTCTGCACATCATCAAAGATATTAGGGATAGCCCATCGACGATCGTACATTTTCACAACCTTTTTCTCGGACGGATTGATTTGTGGCAGTTCAGATTTGAATATAGATCTCAGTCGATTATATTCTACAATGGCTCTCGAGTTTGCTTTAACTGATGCTGGATTGAAATTTATCAAATGTAGACCTTCCAATTTACTTACTCGTGACAAACCTACATAGGCTTGACCATCACTGAATACAGTCGTTCCTAAATCCCACATTGCATTGTTACATGTAATTCCTTGACTTTGTGTATAGTTATTCCATAACTGAGAGACAATGGAAATTGTTTCCGATGTACCACTAATTTGTGGTATACTTCAAATTTAATATCTACTTTCGTTATTGCGATTTCTTTGTTATCAGAAATAACTATTTTGATGGAATCAATACGATTGCCGTCAGCAGAGCGATTAACTGCAACTACATTGCCTATCGTTCCATTGACAAGTCCCAAAGTTACGTCAATGTTTCGTCGAATCATCACTTTAGCGCCAATTTTAATCGCTATTACTCTTTCAATGCCAGCTGTTTCAGACACTTTATCATCTTTGTCTTCTAAAATTTTATGCACCTTTTTTTTCATTGCTGGAGCACAGTCAACATCATCTTCTGCTATCAGTAGAATTTCATCGCTGTCGATTTTATCGAGCATTGCTGTGTTCAAAACCTTGCACAAATAACACGTGGGCAATAAACAAATTGTATCAATCGGTAATTGATTCATATAAGTGCAAAGTTCATTCAATCTTTCGTCGCAACTACTTTCTTTAAAATTGATTTTTCTAGACTGAAGAACATTGATGTCAGAATCCGTTACTAAACCTATTCGTATTCTAGAAAGTATATCACGATATGTATTGTCGCATCTTTGTCGCATATTAATCAAAAGTTCGTCGTACTCGAACAATCTCCACAAATCACATCCACCCATGGTACCTAAATACTTCTGAATCTCTGATCGAGACATTTTAACAAACGAAAATTGTCCTTTTACAGGAGGAAGCTGCAACAAGTCCCTAAACAGGAGAATGTGTTTTCTGCCAAAGAAACCATCATCTGTATCTGTCGTATCAAAGATTACACATAATCGTAGATTGATAAACATAAGTGTCACATTTGAAATCATGGATACTTCATCGATTATAAATAATTTGACATTCTTTAATTTGTCTCTCAAAGTTTTCAAGACCATGTCTGACAATTGCGTATATTTTGGTGTAGATTCATGACTAACGGGTAGTTGAAACAGTCTATGGATTGTCAAGCCATCGATATTGAATGCTGCGATACCCGTGGGAGCAGATATAGCAGTCGTTTTTTCCAAATTTATTCTGATCCAATGTTTAATCGTTTCAATTAGAAAACTTTTCCCTGTACCACCCTCGCCACTTACGTACAGTCGCAGAATCTGATTCTTATCTTGTAAAACTTGGCATACTCCATCAAAGACTCTTTTCTGGTCTTCGTTCAATTGCGACATCATTTGCGATAAATCAATCGGGTCGTCAATCTTACCAAAATATTCCAGATCTTTCATCGCGTCGTCAGCTTCTATCGGATTACAATCCAGTTCATCGTCATCGAATTTGTCTGCTGTTTTCAGATCATTTTCGCGCTTCTCGATTAATTCAGCAACGTTCTCAAAAGCTTTCTGTATTTCTTCGAGCCTTTCGTGATATTTCATTGCCTTCGTTAAAACAGACTCTGAATTCTTAAAGGCATCCGTGTAAGTCTCAAATGTACCTTTGAGTTCACTCAAATCTCTCCATGGTTTGAACAGAAGAAGCAGCGAGTAAAAGTATTTTTCGGGCTCAGTTTTTATATTAAATTGATAATGGTTAATTAAATAACCCTTTTTTCGTTTTTTTAAAAATAAATCCGATGCCAGTTTGTAACACTTGACTTTGTCATTATTTGGCATCTGTTTCGTAATTTCCCAAAATCTGGCAAAATCGTACAATTTTAATGATTCTAATTCCTGAGGTCTATTTGGATAGTAATCATCGATGAGTGACGAACAATAAATATTCGTAGAATTTTCATCGAGAGCTTTAATTTCATTAAATGTTTTAACTTTTCTATTTCTCACCTCATTAACATCGATCCATTTGACCACGGTATCATTATCCGTACAGTACAAGGGATTCCCTAATAGTGTAACCGCAGCTTCTAAAGCACCGCATTCTCTGTTATTTAATGAACGCATTGCAAAATTCCACAGTTTCGATGCCAAGGACTTATTCGAATCTATCACTTCAAAGTCTGTATTGCATTTTTCCGATTTTGTCGTGTATTTTGTTAAATATGAGTTTAACAACTCTGATTTTTCTCCAATAAATTGTATGTCCATATTTCCCTCCCAGGCTAATTTGATAGCCGGATTATAATCGTTTATAAACCTTTCCGACTCCTTGCGAGGAAGATCGTACAATCTGCTCTTACTGCGTAAATTTTTTCTACCGACTATCGAAGTGATAACGTCTCTTAAAACGAAATTCTCAGTAACTGGCCGAGGAAAATCAAACCGACACTTTCTGTATATATTAGTTGCCGTTTTTTTCGTACGCATGCAATACGAGTTATGTTTATGATTCTGATCACTTATTACCGTATCGTACAACGTTGGCGAAACCTTTTCATCTGGAATTTCACACGTTACGTATTTTCGAATAAACGTAGCAACTTCTTCATCCGGCGATTTTCCTAATACTGGAGCATCTTTTATCCAAATCATACAATGCATGTGCTGAATACCTCTACTTTGATATTCCAGTCGCCAGAAGTAATGAATAACCTTTCCTATTGGATTATCGGACGAACAAATAAAATCAATCATGGCTTTGAATTTTATGCACATGAATCTAGAAGTACTTACAGGATCGTATGCGACTAATTCGCTGATGCCTAACTTCTCTTTATCGGGATTCATATCTCGTAAATATTCACCCAAATCGGACCATTTCCATTCACTAGGACTCAAAGTCAAAAACCACGTCGCTGGACCGTAATGCAAAGTCATGCATTTTACATTATTGGACGGTTGTCGCCAATATTGATCCGTATTTCTCAATTTTGCGAAAATACTCATTAAATTCGATTCTAATTCGTAACCTTTCAATTCGTTCAAGTATCTACCAGCAGTGTATCTCTCTCGTGGGTTAGTAACCATCATCGTATAAAAGATACCACTTTTCAACTGTCGGTAGTTAGCATCATTGAGAAGGAAAAACAGATACTGCAGATTCAACCTGAATCTACTATGTTTTCGACATCAATCGTGTTCTAATAAATAAATATTCCGGCAATGCAAAGTTTCTATCTCTTCTCGTTGTTCCATTGGACACCATCAGGATATAAATCAGGGAAACACATGACATCCAGATATTTATAACAATTATCCATTGGAAAATCTTCAAATTTTCATCATTTGATAGTAGGAATACTAGGGGGGTTTCTAACCCGGGTCCCTCTGAGGGGGGTGCGGGGCGGGGGGGGGGGGGTTTCGGTGGCGAGGGGGTATGACGTCACGCGGGCGGGGGGTCCTTATCAGCAAATAAGCTATCTATTAAACAAATCATATATATTGGCCAACAAGAGCAAAAATAAGGTGTAAAATTTTATTAATAGTTTTTAATTTAA